>NW_028145449.1:2277500-2422500 GCF_977016875.1 Pavona decussata
GAAGGAGAAAGCAAAATCTCTACTGTCGGATGGAAAATGAGGTTATTTCTTTTTCTTTGGTTTTATCTCAATAGCTGCCTGTAAATATGCCCGAGAGAGAAGGCAACAGGAGAAGCAGCAGGCTATAAGCGCATTGCCTCCGATTCTTCGCCCCAAGACCAAAAAATCGCGAGAACTGGCTGCAATAGCCCACTTCCAACAGAAGATTCGTCCTCGCCGCCACATCGACACTTTCAGATTCAGTCGAAAGAAGTGGGCTCGAAAAGAAGTGGCGATGAATCCTTTCTTGTATGGAAATAACGACGAGCTCTCTCAGTTTCGTCAACAGACGCCCGGGATAGCTCAACCAACAGAGGCTAACAGCGACCTTAGGGAAAGTGTTGATGGTGCAAACCCCGTCCCAGAATCCTTGCTGGATTTGTTTACCAATAGCCCGGATGTGAAAGACGGAGGGGCAGGGAAGGCTTTGACTGGCAATGTCGGTCCTCTGCCAAGCGAATTGGAGATTTCAACTCGTAGGAATGAGTCGCAGTATCAAAAGACGACTGGTTTAGTGGCGTCAACATCCGTTAGGAAGAAACCGGTCAAGAAAGTTTGGGCCAAGAAAAAGTTTGCTGACAGCAAAATTGAAAAGGGAAGGAAAAGGTCTTGAAAAAAAAAAAAAAATAGACAGACCTTTTGTGCTGTAAATAAAGGCCCCGACAGACAGGCAGACCTAAGGGAGTGGGGTTAGTGCTGGCCAGTGCGCACGCGCATCCTATTCCTTCCGGCTTGCGTCCAACGCTTGAAGGCAAATAGGATGACATAGCTAAGAGAATATTTAACATGGCTTTAGAGTATTTTTAGGTAGGTTTTCTCAGATTTTGTTTTAATTTGAGAAGAGGTAGAGCAGTTTTCAATTGAGCGTCGAAAGTAATTTCGCGTTTGCTTTGGTTTTCATTACTAAGCTCTGTGATTGGTTAACAAAACTCGTGCCACTTTCTCAACCAATGGGAATCCAAACCAAAACCAATCGTGTTTTCGCCGCACGCGTTTTCCCGCGCTTGGCGCCAGTTACATGTATTTACTTCGAATTCTGATTGGCTCGTTGTTTTGTTTACATCTGTTGCAATTGGCCAGAGTAATTACTTTGGTTTTGGTTTTACAACACTCAATTGGAAACCGCTTTATACACATGAAAGGAAAAAAAGTATATTTATCGTTATAAGAACCCTAACAATATTTGGGATCTCACAAGCTATTGTAAAAACCATTTACTATTATTTTAAGTAGACAATAAGCTAAAGATTTCTGTCGGCTGGTTAGAATCAACTGTTAAATTCGACAGAAAAACCGATCGTGAACCTTCTAATGGTTTAGTATAACGCAATAGCCGATCTGTTCAGCAAAGGAATTCAGTTAGCATTGTTGATTACTATACTTTAATAGTAGTCACACCAGCTGCCAACTTTCAAATCAGACGCTATTCGCGCAAAGTTAAAATTAACATAACGTAGGCTCCAAAACAGCCAATTGTTTTTCTTTAACTTGTATATAATTTTCACCTCCTTATGTAATTCTGTACTTTGACAATGATGATAACAGCTATTGAAGCATCACGCTATAATTTCAAGATTTAGGAACCTATTTTAGTGCACTGCATTAATATTATCCAAATTTCTCTTTCGCGGATGATCCCAGTCTGTCACGTGATCCGTTTAAGCCAATCGCAGTCGGTAGATAGACGTTGCATTCGCAATCAATCACTAGGCAAGCTGGAAGCGAGGGTAGAAAATCTTTCTTTCAAATTCACCCGCAGTGATCAGAAATCACTTAGCTGAACTAAAAGTGATTTGCAGGTCAAAAGTGACAGAATACTATATATAGCTTCAAAGTACCTTTGGATAGGTTTTTTCAAGAACTTTCTCAGATTTTGTTTTGATTTATTAACTAGAATAGAAGAGTAAGGTTTGCCCGGCTTTCTGTTTGTGTAAGTAAGTGCCGACAGAAGGACTTGAAAGCAAAACGCGACATTTATCGTTATTAAGATGCCTAACACATACACTTGACCTGATTATTTAAGGGGAAGTATCACGAAAATTTGATGTCATTTCAAAACCCCAAAACGTTTGTCTGACAACAGAAACAAAAAATAATTGTCTAGTTTTGGTAAAAATTATCACCCCAGCACAATAAAACTGTCGATTAGTGCCTCTGGCCAGAGACGGAGTAGGCCGGTATGGATTGAAACTTGAAAAATGTAAGGCTAATATTTTTCAAGTTCTCGCATTTCTGTTTCCAAAATGTGCTAGAACAGAGTACGAGTTGTTCCTGTCAAGAATTGAGTTGATTTCTCTACTCTCGTTGTTCTAGAATTATTTCGTAGCAAAGTGAAGGTCTTATTTCACCATTTTAACAAAAAAGGTCAAAAACCCCATGATACTGCCCCTTTAAAGCAAAAACGCGTGCTTTAAGTCGATAGATATCCTCAATTAACGGGACCCTTCTAATCAAAGAACTCGACCAACTTGGATCTTGCAATCGGACTCTATCGGCTCCAAGCTACTTACACATCCTCGGAAAGCCATGGGCAGATGGTCGAGACGAGACGAAGATTTCACGAATCGGGAATAGAGAGTTCCGGCAAGAGGCCGTGAAATCTTCGTGCAGTACCGACTATCTGTCCTGGGTCTCAATTTTCACCTGCTCGCTGCCATTCAATACTTGACAGTAAAACGTCTCACTATTACTATTACTCAAGTGAATATTTATCTATTATTTTTGTATACCTTGGTAGAAGTACAGGTAAAACTAACCTTTTAGAGACAACACCGAAGATACACTTCGCTGTGACACCCACGTGATGGAATATTTAATAAACTCGGGAAAGTCATTAATTTTGCTTTAATGCTCAAGGCTGTGCGTCGATGAAAGGAAATTGGGTTACCTGTGGTAGTTGTAACGCTTTGCGCCCCGAAAGTACCAACTGGCACACGTCCCATTGCCATAACTTCGTGAATATTAATTTTGCTAAATGTTTACCTTTGTTTGATAAGAAACTGACTGTAAACTCTGTCTGCAGTTAGAGATGAAAATACGATTTTTACTGCCAACTCCCTTTCACCAAAGCTTAGAATCCCAGGTGGGGTGGGGAGGGGGTATGAAAGGGGTTTTGAATTAAACCACTGAAGGAGACAAATCTTGGCGTGGCCAAGCTTTTTTCACTCCTAAAAGAGACCATTTTAAAACACGGTCCAATATATCTTTTTATATTTCTTCGCGTGCAACCCTAAACGAGACCTTCACGGCTAAATATGATGGCGTTTTGCCCAGAACTCCCTACGTGAGACCAAAATCGGAAATTTACATCCCTAAGCGAGACGACGAACATCCCCTTTCATGTTAGAGTCCCCCCCCCCCCCCCCCCCCCGCGGGCTTAGAATACCAACATTCCCTCTCTAACTGGTCGAGCAGGAGAGCGAAAAAACATACGAATAAGCCGAGAAAGTCGTTATTGTGACAGGGGAGCTTCTCCAAGTATCGTTAGCGTGCTACAGGCTTCCGTTTCTTCTCACTTGGCTGATCAGACCAACTATCTGGGCCCAGTTGCTCGAAGCATGGTTAGCGCTAACCTAGGTTAAATACCATGACAACCTATAGGTTTTAATACCTCTTAACCAATGGTTAGCGCTAACCATGCTTCGAGCAACTCAGCCCTGGATGACACCCCTGGGAAGAACTACTGGGAACGAATCTGTGAGGAAACAGTTCCTCCTCGCCAGGTGAAGTAAAAGTTCTTTCGTAGAAGGCGTTTGGTGTGCTTCGTGCCCATCCATTTTTTTCTGTTTTGTTTTGTTTTGTTTTGTTTTACTGCATGGACAAAACACAACGGCACCGACTGTAAACTGGCGTCATTCGCTCCTTTCAGCTCGTTCAGAAAGAGTCAACCGTCACTCCCGTCTTCTAATCTCGTACCCAGATCTCCCACGGTCAGGCGGAGGGGAGATCCTCACATTTCGACATTCCCGAACCGACGACTGAGATCGGGGTACGAGATTACCAGTCTTCAATACCGGAAAAGACGATAACTCCTGTTTAGTACATACCAAACCAGTGAACATCATTCTTCTAGTGTTTTAGCGCGCCCAGATGGGCTATCGAAATAAAACAATTATTCACTCAAGCGTAATAAATTTGTGTGGATATTTTTGACAACTGAACTCAAGTAAGGGATAACGCACAGACCTGAGAGTTAGAGTGATTGTTTTTTCATTAATCTTCTATAAACGTTCAACTTCTTGAGTTCATTCATTGGACGGATTAAATATTTTTTTGCGGTTTGATAGTGAAAACCGGCAATACCAGTCAAGTCCGTAGTCCGTTTGTCCTAAGTCCACAGTCCATAGTCCAAATTTTGTACTGACCGATCAAGCTGAAGTGCCTTTATACTCAACTGGGATCGTATATCGTAAAAAGTTTGAAAGTAGATGAAGTACCATGTCGATTCAACCGAGTATCCCCCGGAGAATACCTCATGTGATGATTTTTAGCTCTTAACGAATCGAATTATTTACAGCAGAAGGCGTAATGGAGTGGCGTGACAAAAGACGCGCCTTATATGGCCGATGGGAAATGGCGGGAGTGTGCATGCGTAGTAAACAAGGTCACGTGACGTCGCACAACATGGCGGCATGTGGAAAGCGAGTCTTTGGCATACCACTGCTCGGTATTGCAGGTTTTTTCCTGTTATCTTGCTGTTAAATATCGTGGTATAGTGTTGAACAATCGTTCTGGATGCTATTTTTATGCTACGGATATTTTGGGTCGTGTAGGTTGTGACAACGTAGGAGATCTTGCACATCTGGTTTGGATTCCTTCGCTCGTCGATCGATCTAAAGCGACTTGTGGTTGATAATAACGAGCCAACTGTTCCGCATGAAGACCAAAGTTGCGTCTGATAGCAACACGGAAAGCATCCCTCCGCAAACAACTGCAGTGACCACAAGCGCTGCACAGTCCAGCGTGTGGTCGATATGCGATATTTCCACGGACTCACATGTTGAGCTGCGAGATATAACACCGTCCATTAGTCCTGTGTTTACGGATGATCAGGTCCATCAACTTACACACAACTCCACAGAAGTCGATGTCTTAGGGGAGCATTTTCTTCCTCCGGACACTTTTAAACGGATCGACGAAGTGCTGAGCTCTGGAGGGGAAGCAAATTTGCTTTATAGTGATCCAGTCCTTAGCAATGCACTTAAACACAATCATGACGTACTCCTTCCAGGAGATCTTAATTTCCATGGTGGTATGTTTCCTTCCTTTGATTCCATAGTTGAAGCAGATAGAATTCTTAACAAGAGGGATGAGTCATCTCCACTGATAACCTCTGAAGTGGATGATTCCAAAGTTGATCCATCAGACTCCGTTAATTGGCCCAATGATGGCACCTCATTGGTCAAATCCACAGAAAGTGAGGCTGTAGATGGTGATGAAAACTCTGGAAGTGAGAATACGCTGAGACGCTCACCTCGTAAACGTGTACTGGTTAAGAAAGATTCTGAATCAACAAAAAACATCACTCCAGCTCAGAAATCTATATCAAGAGGAAAAGATATATCTAAATTAAAGTATGCAAATACTTAGGAAGAAGCCTCGAGGAAGGAGGTGCGGCGGAGTGGTCGAGCTCAGAAAAAGGTTGAGAAGGAGGAAGGCAGCAAAGATATAAAGGAAAAAGATGCTAATGGGAACAGTAAAAACAAAAACAGTAAGAAAGATGAAGTGCCAGATAAAGATTCGTCAGGGCAACAAGATTCAACATCCAAGAATGTGAGAAGGTGAGGATGTAAATTATATTAAAGGATAATCAAATAATCAGTCAAATTATGATATAATTTGGTATCTTTATTCAACACAAGTGCTAGGATACAGTGAAGCCCCAATGTAGCCAACTGCATTTATGTTGAAGTAAAATGTAGAGAACAAAAGTGCTTAGCAATGAAACCCAAGCTACATGTACATGTATAATGATCGCAACCCAGAAACCCACACTTTAGACTGTCGTCAATGCCATGATGTGATGCTGACTGTAAAACACCCTTAATCTTTGTACATGTACATGTACATACCTTTGTATGTACGTGGAGGCAGCGTGGTCGAGTAGTTAGGGTACCGGACTTGAAATCAGGAGGTCCCGGGTTCAAGTCCCGCTCGGACTGCTAGCTGGAGTTGTTTCTCGGTAGCCCCAAGTTCAACTCCTCGGCAGCGCTTGTAAATAGCCAGCTGGTCTGCCTCCTGCCAGTTGGGATTTTTAACCATGTTATTTTCAATTTGTATTATTTCTTTATGAAGTTTATTGCTCAGCCCCACTAGCACTTGTGCTATAAACACTGCCGAGGGTAATAAAAGTTATTTATTTATTTATTTTATTTATTTATTGTAGCAAACTTGAAACTTCTGAGATTATATTATCTTATGCTCCCTGTGAAAACTTAAGGATGGTGCTTACTAATGCTGAAGTATTTTAAAGCAGTTTATGACTATGGGGGAAAAGCAGATCTTAGAAAGGGCTATTGAAATCCAAAAAGAAAATTGGGGGTAACCATTTTAAAAGTGCTAAAATACAAAGCTTCATTATCTCTGAAACATTCGTGGTTACCCCCGATTTTCTTTCTGGATACCAAGAGCACTTGCTAAGTCCTGCTTTCTTCGCATAGTCTTAAACTGTACAAAAATATCCCTGTATTTGTAGGCACCACCCATAGGAAAACCGAATATCTTGAGATACGCAGAACTTATACGCAGTAACAAAAGTAGACACTGTCCTTAAGTGCCAAGTATGCAGTTTAATCTTTTATGACTCTCATCAACACTGGCAACTTTTGGAAAGTTATCAAATTTCGGATGTACTCCCACAAATTTATGATGATGGAGTTTTGAACAATAACAAGGCCTCATTGACTTAATTCCTTATCTCCTCTGGGAGAGTAGGGCCGTTGACTTGTTTTCTCCATCCCACCCTGTCTCTCGCAGCAATGACAGCCTCTCCCCAAGTGTCAAAACCCATCTTCTGCCTCTCTCCTTCCACAGCCCTTCTCCAGGTCTCTTTCGGCCGCCCTCTTTACAAGGCCTCATTATAGCAAGATAATTATTGTGATAGTATTTTTTAAGCCTGGTAAATGAATGAGAATGATATACTGTATTATTCAGTGAGTGACACAGGTATACTGGGAAAAAGGAAATCCAATTGCTCCTATCCGGAGTAAAACCTAAGACCTTCTGATTACTAGTTCAGATGCTCAACCACTGATCTACAGGAGACTTGTGGGAGCTAAGGCCATATACTATCACATTTATTCCATTGCGCATATGCCACACATTGAGCTCTCACGAGTCTCCTGTATCTACAGGAGACTTGTGGGACCTAAGGCCATATACTATCACATTAATTACTTTTATTCCATTGCGCTTAGCCACACATTGAGCTCCTACAAGTCTCCTGTATCTACGGGAGACTTGTGGGACCTAATATATATATATATATGTATACTATCACATTTATTCCATTGTGCATATGCCACACATTGAGCTCCCACAAGTCTCCTGATACAGGAGACTCTATCACACTTATTCCATTGCGTATATGCCACACATTGAGCTCCCACAAGTCTCCTGTATCTCAGTAGTCGAGCATCTGAACTAATTTGGAAGGTCTTAGGTTCGACTCCTGATAGGAGCACTCAAATTTCCTTTCTCCAAGTATGCCCATGTCACTCACTGAACAATATATCATTCTCAAAATAACTATTTTTACCAGTTTTTTTGTGCTTCATTATATTGGGTTTTCACTGTATGAAGGAAATACTTCACTTTAACAAAGTACAGTACCGTGCAAATGTAAGTTGACAGTCACTCGAAACTCGAACTTCGCGACTCGATCCTCGATCCTCGAAACTCGAAAGCTTCGAGTATTGAGGCTCGAGTCGAGTGCATCGAGTATCGAGTCGAGTGCATCGAGTTTCGAGGCAGGAAAACAAAGAACTTCTTGCGTGATTAGTTTTTCACACGTCTTATCCGAGGCCACAGTTCAGTTCCTTTTTACAGGAACCAACTCCGCGAGACGGCCAACTGTGTTTGCGTTTTTGTTGGAGGGATGTGCGCACGTGTTACATGTATGAAAGAGTTAGCTCTTCAAGCGTTTTCTCGGCTCCTTGCCGATTACAACCGAAAGTATTGTGCGTTTTTAATCAAGGAAATGCTGTTTTTGAAGTTTTGATTCGAAAGATTAAAAGACAATGAAGCATAATTTAAATTACGTGGCGGTGCAGCGTACTACTTAGCGAGGCTAAAACTAGCGAACGCGCGTGTTTCCATTTGTTTTCAGCTTGTGAAACAGCGGCCGAAAAAGTCCCAATCTTTTAGTTTCATTTCTTTCGCTGTTAAAATTGGGTTTAGTAAACAAGTAATCCAGTCATCTGTCAGAGGAGGACACGGTTACAATCAACAGTTGATAAAAAATGAAGAAAACGTGACATTGCCTTTTGAGATGATCTCGATAATATTTATGCAAATTTGTAACGCTACACCGCAAATGTAAACATTCGCGGCGGCTTTCAAAGTCTGCTCAAAGGGAAGCGAACGGCCACGTTGAAGTTTCCCCTGTTCCTTTCCGAATCTACCGTAAACGTTGTGCGTTTTTACATAAGGAAATGCTTTTTTCGAAGTTTTCATTCGAAGGATTCAAATACAATATTCAAGTATAATCTTGCGCAGCGAAGATATTTCAGAAGCGATCGTGTTACATTCCGCGAAAAAGCCGCAATCTTGTAGTTTTAAGATCGCTTCGTTGAGTTTGAAGTTTGATTAAAAAGAATTGGTGTAGCATATGAGAAAATTTAAGCATGTTTTAATTTCAAAACAACGACGAACGGATGTGTTTTAAATAATACGCGGAAGGAAGAAACGCGCCGAAACAGATTTATCGAACACTCACTACCGCTGATTTGAATTACTTCAACTTTCGACCAAACTGAAAAAAAAAAGACCACATGCAAGAGCCATGGGAAAATCGCTTTTGTTCTCTCTTATTGTTTGAGGTTCGAGAAATTAATCGTTTCCTCGAAAGCTGCCATCGAGATCCTCGAAAAATTCTTCGAGCGTCTCGATACTCGATACTCGAAACTCGAGCCTCGAACCTCGATACTCGATTCTCGATAGCTTCGAGGATCGAGGATCGAGTTTCGAGTCGAGACTGTCAACTTACATTTGCACGGTACTGTATAAAGGGCAATTCATTAAAACTGTTCTATAGCCGTGAATTTCTGCACTTGTTGGATGACCAGCATCTACATATGCATAAAGCTGTACATTTGAGGGAAAAAGCTGCTGACATGGACTCGGAGTTGTTCTTTGTAGCCTTATGTCGGTTACAAGCTGAGTGTGGTTTATTTGTAGATAGTAACCCGTTAACCCTTAATTTCAAAGAACAAATTCTCCTATCTTGTCCCCATACTCGTCTTTTGAAAGTACTGGGGAGAAGTTACTAAAATATCAAGAAAATTCACCTTGAGTGATCACATCCTTAATTCTCATGACCTTGGAGGTTGAATGAGCATTGATATTACAAGGAGAAATTTGATGCTGATCACTGTTAGGACTTAAAAGGTTAAGATGTATTCTTTCATGTTCTGAGAAGATTTTATTAATCGTTATTCATTTTTGCTACTGAAAAGCAAACCAAAAAAACAAGAAATGAAGCTAACAGGGGGTTGTACATGTACATGTACATGGATGAAACTAGAGAACAGACAGGTTAAGACAAGATGATTTGCAGAAAAGAACGTGACATGTACAGGTACATTTATGTTTGGTGTCTGCAAAGTTTTTCTATACCCTCCAGCCTCAACAGCTTGACCGCACGCATTCATCAATCTTATATTTACTGCTAAAGCCACAAACATACTTTAGAATGCCTTTTGTCTGAATGATGCTTTAGAGGGCTTTCAACTGACATGTCACTTGTCATCATACTATTAAGCCTCAAGTTACTATGAAGCTCTGAACCTTGTTTGTCACTTAGAAGCTCATGAGTTTTATCTTGACTTTAAGGTAGTTTAATTTGTTTTTTGGTTTGGCACAATGTAGGTCACCAAGGAATCAAAGCAAGGCACCAGTGGACGAAAAAAAGAAAGTGATAAGAAGACAGGATGGAAGCAAGAACGAAACCTTGGATGAAACACTTAGTGACAAAGGAAGCAAATCTGAGACGTGTGAGGAAGCAGTTGAAAAGGGAACTGAGGACGATAAGAGTGACAAAGAGGAGAAAAAGGGAGTTAGAAAAAGTGGACGGATAACTAGGATTAAAGAAAAGCAAATTAAGGAAGAAGACGAAGATGAGAAAAGTGTTGGTGAAAGTAGTAAAGGAAAGGAGAGGCAGGGCAAAGGGAAAGCTGAAGTTAAGAAGGTGGGAGAGGGAAAAGTTAAAGATGAAACTGAGCCAGACAGTAGTCAGAAGGAGTTGACTGAAAAAGATGGCAGCAAGGAGGGTGCTGAAGATAAATCAGAAAAGCCTGTTGCTAAACACAAAGGAACTGACAGGGAAAATAAGGCTTTAGGAAGGAGAAAAGACGAAATAAGAACTGAATCATCTGAAGATGAACAGATAGTTAATGCTAAAAGAGTCAGAAGAAAACGGGATGTGGGAAAAGAGGAGGGAAAGGACTCTGGAAAAACATCTGAGGTGGCTGCAAAATCTGTGACATCCAAGAAAAGAAGCAGTGGAGAAGGAAAAGAAAAAAGTGCTGCAAGTGTGGTTGAAAATCAGGAGTGTGTTTCGGATAAAGATGATAAGGAATCTGTTGTTAAGAGCGAAGGTGGTAAGAAACTGGCAGAAGTAGAGAGTAAACCGAGTGTTGTGATACAAGAGAAAGCTTCTGAGGATTCCAAGAGGGCAGAGAGAGAGGTGAATCCAGGAGATGAGGAACATGGTCGGGAAGAGGGTAATTCTGAGGACGACTCACCAGATGAACATGAAGAGTATAACGAGGATTCTGATTATGATCCTGAGTATGACCCAGATCGTTTGTGGTGCGTCTGTCGTAAGCCGCATGGTAACAGGTAATATGCTTTTCTTTGAATATGCATGTAAATGTATCATGCCTGCACATGTACCTTATTGTATGAAAATGTAATTTTTGCAACACCTTACAGTTGACTTCAAATGCTACACAATGAAGTGTTGCTAAATTGAAAAATTGTGAAATTAACATGACTCCATAGGCACACTATACAACTGAAATACTGTACTGCCATCTGGGCATTTCACACAATCACTCTGTTTGACACTGAAACCCACATTTTAGCTTGACAACTGAAATGAACTCTTCACCAGAATTAAATTTTGGATTCCTACATGTACATGTATGTTGACTCGGCAGATTTCAAGTGTATAAAGGAGACCAGTGTGGATTCCTACATGTAGGCTAAATGAAGAGCTTGACAAAATTCGTGAGGAAAATAATCCGCACGACTGCTTTGCAGTTGCTGCAAAATTTGTGGAAAATTGCCATTGGTGTACATTGCTTGTGTTTAAAACAAAAGAACACTGTAAGCTGATTTCTTAGTTTTTAGCCCCTTGCTTTAGAACTTTATACAGAACTACAGGAGTTTCATTAAGAGATCAAACAGGCAGCGAGAGGTTATCCAAGGGCAGCGCTTGGGCAGGATAGTTATCTTAGATATGTTCTTTCATGAAAAATGCTGGTCAAGATGATAACACCAGCGAGGTAAGGTTGTTTTCACAGACAGTCAATTTGGCTGGCGCGTGGCCCTTAGTAAAACTCCTGGAACTACACTGTACATGCAAATTTCTTACAGTACGTGCACTTGTACATGTACATCAACATGATAACCAGTCTCTGTACCCCAAGAGATTATGCGCGAATCGAAACCTTTGAACTGAATGAATTAAAAAGAGGCAAAATTATTTCAAATCACATCAGCCCATACGATGTGAACATAAAATGTACGACGGAATCGTCCACTGTTTCCACGGGCTATTTTAAGAATGGCACAGATAAACTCATCATGAGACAAGTGTTTTTCTTCCCGCGAGAAAGTTTAGGTCAGTAATATTACAAAATTTCGGCTTCAGTGATTCTTGTGAGACGAGATTCTTGTATCAAGAGACGAGAGTTGCGTCTTTCGATACGAGAATCTCGTTTCGAGAGATGTGACTCTCGTCTCGCTAGAAACAGGACGAGACTGGTAACTTACTTTTGAGCAGTACTGTAGAGCAAGCTTACATCTACATTATTTGGAGCAATTACAATTTCAAGCCCAAAAACAAGGCACTTACAGAATTATACAGTTGCACTGGTGCACTAAACCTTGCAATTGATTATCAGCATGTCCAATGAATCACTGCCTCTTTATACATCATCTCGCAGCTACAATGTACTTATGGCCTGTCAGACGAGTATGTACAAAAACATCATTTTTGCTTGCACATTCCATTATTTCTGGTGTGCATTGTGTAAAGTCGATTTTGGTTAATGCCTGTGTGTTTTTGTTTTCTAGGTTCATGATTTGTTGCGACCACTGTGAGGAGTGGTTTCACGGCATGTGTGTTGGCATAACCATGGCTCAAGGACGTCAGATGGAGAAGAATGGACAGGAGTACATCTGCCCAAAATGCCAAGGTGAGGAGTGACTCAAAGGGATGATATTATTTTGATTTATTATTTTATGATAGTACTGAATTCCTGATGGCTACTCACTTATATAAGTGAGGGGAGGTGCAAGTGAGGCCAAATTGTTAGACCCTAAAAAAGTCTTGTTAGGCTAAACCATCTTAATAATTAAGTGTGTTGACCATCGTTTACATTTTAAATTTCTTGCAAATTTTTCAAGCGTGGCACGAAATCAAAGAAAACCGTAAACAGAAACAGAAGCATCATCCAGTAAGCTGTGCTAACTGCGTGAGCGTTCTAGAGACAACTTTGCTCGGAAATTTACAAACAAAAGCAGTCAATTAAATACAACCCAAGACCCACTTTAAGTGGAGACTTTTTGTGAAAAGTTGGAATGCAAAGCTGAAAATGTTACAGTTCACTGGAAACCAGCAGTTTTTTCAAAATGAAATATTTTGTTCAAGCCCACTGGGCTGCTAATCTTATCATTGCAAGTAACTGATGTCAACAATACATGTAGGTGCTTCCTCTTCTTTTATTAGAGCACTGCAAGTAAATGCTACATGCACTGTGTAGAATTAATTTTGTGTGTAATTATTTACATGTATTTACATGTAGTGTGTAATTTGTTTGCCTGTGTGCAGCGCGTGTCATTTGCACATAAATTGTGTGCAATATGGCAGATTTACAGGCATGGTACGTGCATATTATGCTGTTATTCCTGCGACCCGTACTGAATCTCACAAGGTCAGTTTAATTGAGGTGAGAACATCCAACTGCCTCATGTTGGTTCAACTCAGAATAGGCCCTTCTCCAAAATGGCGGCAACAGATTTGAATGAATTAAATTTGAACTGAATGAAAAACTGATACCAGCACTGGAAAGAGCACCTATAGTAACCTTGCAAAGTTTCAGCATATTAGGTGTTATATCAGCTTAGGAAATGTAAGATGGAATTTGACCAATTTACAGACGTTTGTATGACTGGGGGTATACGTCATACCCCCAGTCATACAAACGTCTGTAAATTTTTCATTTTTCTACTTACATTTTCTCAGTTGACATTACACCTGATACGCTGAAACTTTGCAGGGTTACTAAAGTAAAAGTGCTCTTTCTAGCGCTGGTATACGTTTTTAATTTTAACATACATGTATTTGAATTTTTGGCTGCCATTTTGGAGAATGGTCTATTACTGTCCTACTGAATGCTGTTCAATTACCAAGCTACATGTAGTTATATTTCAATCTGTTTCTGATAGTTATATTGGACAATGTAGCCAAAGAAGGTGAAGGGAAAACGATCGAGGCTCAACCAACAGCAAAAATCACAGAAAAAGAAAATGAAGAAACCACCTCCTTATCATCCAAGCACAGTGAAACAAAGGACAAGAAGTCCCCAACAAAACATGAACGTCACTCCCGAAAGGAGCACTCCTTAAAGATTAAGCTTCCATATGAGAAAGATGAAACAAGAAAACGCAGGCATTCTCGTCACAGAAAGAGTAGAGAGGAAACAGTGGAGGTAGTTATATAACACTTGCAACAAAGCAGTTTTCAGCATGAGTATCATAAAACCAAAACTACTCTCACTGTTAAATCACAACATGATGAATCAATCAGAATTTATAGCAAATGCAATTACTGACTTTACTACATTGTATATATCATGTGAAAACTTGTACAGTTTTGTCTCAAGAATACTCAATGACTTTACCAATCTTGACCCGCCAATGCTTACATTGTACATATGTTGTAGGTTAAAATGAATCCAGGTTAAAATTATTTCAACCTAGGTTGATTTCTATTTTCCTTTGTTAAGGTTGGGTAATTTACATCTGAAACAAAGGAAAATAGAAATCAACCTAGGTTGAAATCATTTTAAGGTGGGATTCCTTTTAACCTACAACACATATACATGTACATTTATATGCAAGCCTGATTGTTTCTAAAAGAAAAAACTGTTAAAAGTCCACTTTTCTTGTTGAGCTTGTTTTTCATGGACGAAAGGGATGTCTGGGAAGCATGTTAGACATGTACTTTAAAAGTTGTACAATCATGTACATGTTATGCTGCATTCTTAGGGAGTGAATTAAAAGTGAAAATGTTGACATTTGTCTTAAAACTTGGTTCCCAAAGTTGTCCCTGACCTTATTTTCATGAAGTAAAAATAACACTAAAGGAAGATTTTTGGAATTGATGGCTGTAGATACGTGTATATATAGGGATCAGTGAATAAAAAAAATTTAAGCTTGTGTGTCACATTCCTTTTGGTCACAGTTAATTGCAAGTTTTTACAATCTACATGTATGTCTATTTTCTTTACCAGGATTCCAACAGCAAAAAACCTAAAGAATCTGACAAACTCATTACAAGAGAACACACAAAAGAAGACAAGAAGAAAACCGTCCCAGAATCAAAAGGTTTTAAGATACCTAAAAAGGTGAACTACTGTTTGTGAGCTTGCGTATTCAGTTTTGTTCCTAGAAAAAGGTCAGAGCCCCCATTGCTAAAGGGAGGCCCCTTGTGTGTGTCGCACAAAAGTTCATGCCCAATTACGGCATGTCCCATTTTGGAAGAGTCCAGTTTGGGGGTACAAGGGAACATACCCCTATAGGATAGTAAGAATTATCATGTAAGGTGCATGAAGTTTATATTTTGCTGCAGCTGCTTGTCTTTGTGATGAAAGAATCTTGTTAAAGAATATACAGAGTACATGTACTTCAGTTTGAAGGTATCCTGAACACTTTTGTAAAAACAGTAATAACTGGTCTGACAAGTGTAGTCTCAATGACCAGTAGAAGAAATTATTTGTTTAAGGACGGTGCCTACTAATACAGAGGTATTTTTGCGCATTTTATTACTACGCGGGAAAAGGAGATCTTAGCAAGGGCTAGTGGAATCCAAAAGAAAATTGGGGGTAACCACGCATTTTTTAGAGATGTAATTAAGAAACAATAATTCTAAAAAGTGCTAAAATACAAAGCAATGTGTGGCATTTTTTTTTCTCAAATTGAAGCTTTGTTATCTCTGAAAAATGCATGGTTACCCCCAGTTTTCTTTTTAAATACGAAGAGCAAAGTTCTGCTTTCCAGCATAGTTTTAAACCACGCAAAAATATCCCTGTACTTGTAGGCACCACCCATGTACAGTGGGAAATTAAAGCCGAGAATGATGAGAAATACAGAACATATGCACAGTAACGAAAGTAGATACCTTCCTTTAGAGGCCTAGGATCAAATATCTGGCAATATTGTGGTTGCCTCAAGCTAGTATAGGGTGTGTGTATTTGATTCACCTCACTGATGTTACTTTGGTACGCTGTAGCTTAAAGTGGGTAGAGCAGCTCTTGTGAGATTGGGTGTTGTGGGCTTGAGTTATGCCCAGGGAATCTGATCTTTTGGGTATGTCAGAATTAACCTCTCTGAAGATCTGAAGATGAACTTTAATTTTGTTTTAAATACATGTATGCTGGCCATGTTTATTACAAGTAAAGAACAGTTGCTAATAATTAGTAAAAGGATTAAATCCAGGAGAATTAGTGACATGTAACATTGAGAAAAGTGATCTGATCAGCATGTTATGCTGCTATTGTGGTTTATTCAGTGCATTTTTTCTTCTTATGACACAGGTGAGGACCACACCCACACCAGCGTCATATGTGCACCATCCTACTCGACAGAAGTGTATAACAACTGGGTGTTCCATGTTTGCTGACCGTCACTCTCTCTATTGCAGTCCAGACTGTATTCAGAGGTACACATATAGATACAGTCAAGCCTCCCATAAGCTGACACCCTTGGGATCAGAAAAAGTGTCCGCTTAAGAGAGGTGTCCGCTTATGGGAGGTTAAAAATGTAGTATTTGTATGTAGCTGAGAACATGACCAAGTGTCCGCTTACGAGAGGCGTCCGCCTACGGGAGGGAGCAGAGGTTCGACTGAAGTATCAATAGGCTGTTGCAAGGGATATTAAGCAGCAATATCAAGGGCCAGTGAGAATGCCAGAACAAAATACAAAAGGTTTCATTAGCAAGAACTATTGGAATCCAAAATGAAAATTTTATTTACCAAAATTAATGGACTAGTGAAGTGCAACTGTTCTATTACAGCATGCACAATCGCATGGAAGTTTAGCCAGGTTCCTGCTGGTTTTATGCATAATAGCATCAATGATTCAGTGGAAATCGTGATGAGCAACAGAAGTTACATGTAATTGCCAGGTGACTTAGAGATTGAAGTTCCTGTTAGTCAACAACAGTAGAAACACCAGCATTTTTTTCCGTTTCCATAGACATGCAGAAGAGTCAATGAAAATTATCATAGAAGAAAAGAAAAGGAGGATGGGGAACAAATCATCTGTGTCATCCTCTAAGGGTGTAACATCCCCAACAGTAAGTTAACAGATATTAATTTTTATGCTTGTTTCCTTGGTGTTGTATTGTTTTACTTTATTCAAACTCTGATGAACAGCCATTGCTCAAAACAGCAGCAGCTTGTGAGTTTCTTTACAGTGTCCATTAAAGGGTTTTGTACAAGAGAGGGGTTTTTGACTTTCTTGCGTTAAAATCGAAATTGCTCCAAGTGAGCCCTGTTTTGGCACAGAGACTGCTTATTGCGTAAGGAATTTACTTACATATTTAATTTTTGAGCAAAATTAATGCTAACAAAACCAGAAATGGCTTACATGTATTACTTTTCTAGAAAATGCAGGAGACTTACACAAAAGAGCCACCAAAGCTTGACTGATATCTTTTGTATATGAGACTGAACCAACTCAAGTGAAGCATTGGTAGTTTTTAACAAAAGATATCAGTTGAACATCTCTACCTCCTTTGAGTAGGTCACTTGCGTTTTCTAGAAATTAAAGAAATAACCTATTTCTTGAGCAGTTTCTAGCAAAAACACAGCAGAGTATCTGTGACGGTGCCGCTTTAAAACTCCTTCAAAACTCCTTCAAAACTGATGTTATGGGAAGTGTCGTAATCCTTTGTTGACCTAACATGTTTTGTTTTGTTAGAGAAAAAGTTGTTTCTTGATCCTGTCATATTGTATTTCAAACAAAAAAGTTTCCTTTTCAGGATCAAAAATTTATAATTATTTAGATACGAGCTTTCAATTCCATCTCGGAATCTTTGTCAAGTGGTGTAGGACGTTTTGTCACATGATCAAGGTGATAAAATTCATGTGACAAAACGTCCTGGTAGATCGCCGGGAGCTCGTATCCAACATTGTGATTCAATGTCTGAGCCTGGCAATGAATTTCAATAGCCTCTCTTATTCTTCTTTTGAAAGTGTTGTTCTCCCTTGCAACACTGACGAGGAAGAAAGATCGAGAGCGTGCCTCGTGTTCCTTAGGTGGTTACTCACTGCAGTCATTGACGATCTTGTACTGTTTTGTTTTGATTCAGTCAAGTCTTCTGGGACCAGTTCCCTGGGACCCACACCCACCACCACTCAGCTCTTATCAGTCGGAATTTGTTCAGCCAAAGGAGGGCATAGCAGTCATTGAGAGGTCCACTGGAAGAGTGATAGCAGGCGTGGCTGCCCCTTCTCAAGATGAACTTGTTTATTGGCTCCAAGATCATCCCACATTTGAGGTGCTTCGACCATCAGGTTTGTCTTGTGTCAATCTCTTTCTCTAGGATTGCTAACTTGCTTACAGTGTCCTAAATGTCTGTATGGTTGCCAAGGTTGATCTCTGAATTTGATCTCTGAGCTGGAACATTTCACCTTTAGTTTGTGTTTTGACATGGCAACTAACTCTGGTAAGGGTACATGTGCATTAAAACTGGATGTTAAATCATGATAATTGCACTTAGTTCGGGTACATGTACCGCCTCCTGGCCTCTCTCAAATAGATGATTTCATGATCATCGGGCCATGCCCATAGTCATGTGACCCAAATCAGAAAATGGAGTAAAACACACAGTAATTTGTCTTATATATTAGGGTATCTGTAAACAACTGACTGACACATTTTGTGAAATGTTAATATCTGTATAATTCAAAAGCATGGATGTCTTTTAAATGGCCAAAAGCACTGCTACCTGTGTGTAATTAGCTTGATTATCAGACGGTCCAGGCTGCCTCTTTCCCTTCCCCGTCTGATGGACTCCATTCGAGGTCATGTTCGTGACATCATTGCGTCTTTGTTTCTCAGCAGCCAAAAATAATGCTCGTTAGAAATCCAGATTCTTGTCACACACGTGCGAACTTAAATTTTATAAACAAATATGGCGGCCAAAGGGGTGAATTTAGTTGTCTTTGCTTTGTTCTAGAGATTTGGATAAAAATAGCAGTGTTTAGATGTCTTCCTGTATTAGGATGGTGGATAAAAATGGCAAGGATATTTTTGAGCGTTCAAGTTTGGGAACGATCTAAGTTTCCTACGCACCATCTTATTGTTTCAATCCTGTGCAACTGTGAGGAAATGTTCCGCTCTAAAAAAAAATTAGCAGATTTGTTGGGTTGAAGGAAAATTATTTTTAGTGTGATAAATGTTAAAAGTTGAAGGGATTTTGCTCTGTCGGTTGATGCTGAAAGTTCCGACGGCTCTTTCAATCGGAAGGGAGAGAGTGTGTGGCCACGAGTGACCTGGACCATCTGAGAATCAGGCTAGTGTGTAATGGGAGTGCTGCAATTGACACCAAAAAGGGTTTTTCCATGCCCTCCCCGTCTGCTCCCCAAAGCCTGATTCTTCAGTAGGCCTGCATCTTTCTAAGTTACATGTATATTTTCACTGGACCCAGATTGCATTATTTTGTTCTTTGTTCTTTTGTCCTATCAATCAATAATCTGAGATGCTGCAAACAGGGCAGGTCACCCCTGATATTATCAATAATTTTTATGATAGCCAAAGTATCCTTTTATTGAAGAGGCTTTAACCTTTAATGGGAGGGAAATGTAAAAAAAAGTTTGTTTTGTGAAAGAGGTATCCTAGAACATACCAACAAATTTTAAACTACGTTATTTGTTGTTTTATGGGTATAAATACACTGTAAACTTACCTGTAGAACGTTACATTAAATGTAAATTAGATTTTGTTAATAATGTATCAAGAAATAAGAGGGAAAACCCTTTCTTGGTGTGATTGTTTGGATGTTAAAAGCATCCCTCATGTTGCATGAGTTAATGATGCATTCAGGAGAGTTAGATGTAAAGGCTTAACTTACAGTATAACCATGATTTTGTTCTTTTTGCTGGTTAGAGGGCCAGTGGCTGGAGCAAGAGGGCCTGCATTCCAGTCTTGTCTGCAACCCCTGTGTTCTTTCCTTAGGCAAGACACTTGTAACTTTAATTTGCAGTACACTCTTGGGGATATAGAATTGTAAATCCATTGCGATCCCGGGAGACCTTTGTTTTAAAAATCCTAGACCACAACTTCATTGTTTCCATAATTTTTAAACGCGAGACTTGACCTAAAGAAGGTTGCTGTTCTTCATGCGCGTGTTCCTTGTTCATCACTACTCACAGAAATAGATTACAACCTTTCTTTTCTTGCTCAACAATTCACAAGACTTTCAGACTCAAATAATTATTCAAAATTTGAGACTTTGATATGGTTCAAATTATGGCGAGCGTGAGATTCTGGTACACTAACTTTAAATTGCAAGAATTCAAGACTTGGTTAATAATGAAATTTTTTTGAGACTCGTTGTTTTCTATAAACCATTCTATACTCCACCTCTCGCTGTATCATGATACTTTGCTCTAAAAGAAAACAAAAAAAAAAAAACAGGTTTTTGGGAAGACTAACATACATGTAAGTGCATGTTGTTGTTTTGAAATCAAAATTGTTCCAGATTAGTTCTATTTTGGCACAGAAACCAGTTATCATGACTTGTAAGAGCAAGCAAAATGCTAGATAAACATTAAATAGCTTCTTTATTTTCTAGAAATGTAAGCAATCATCGCAAAGAACTAAATTTGGGATGGTGGAGAAAAAATATTGCCAATCATATACGATTTTCCTGATGAATGAAAACCAGGTCTAATGCATCCATGGTTATCCTACATGTAGTTCTCAGGTGTTGCTTCTTTATCATTCTGATTTGCACCTATGTGTGAAGGCGTTACTTCTTTTAAGATCAGCCAGGCATTTGTAGAGTTTCAGCTTTTATTTGTACTAGATTTGCAGCTTTCTTCCGTCAATGGTGTGTTCATTCATGAAGCATCAGCCATTGTGCTCCTGAGCTGAAATCACAGTTAGAATACAAGTTATTATTGCGTTCGACGAAGGAGAACGCAAGCCTAATTTCGTTTTTGCGTCCTGTGTCTTTCGAGTTGGTGTGCCTGTGTACGGCTATACAGGATTTTTCGAGATTGCTGTAAGGACACCCAAATGGCCCCCCCGCTTGAGTTTTGCAGGGGCATGTGTCGGCCGGGAAACTGGTGCGAACTTATGACAACATCTGACCTCGTTTTCGCGCCATTGCCTAAATTTGCATACATCGGAAAAGTTTTACATTCAGTGTACGGGATCACATTTCAACTGCAATGTTCATCAATGTTCACTGGATGGAAATATTTCTGCAGAATCTTTTCCCTTTCTTCCAGAAATCTTTTTTGTGAAAGATTGCACTGAAGAAATTACACGTTTTGTGGCCACAGGCTGGAAGACAGACGCAGTTTGTTGGAGCAAAATTTGCATACATCGGGAAAGTTTTACATTCAGTGTACGGGATCACATTTCAACTGCAATGTTCATCAATATTCAGTGGATGGAAATATCTCTACAGAATCTTTTCCCTTTCTTCCAGAAATCTTTTTTGTGAAAGATTGCATTGAAGAAATTACACGTTTTGTGGCCGCGGTAAAATAATTTTCCGTGGGAAATAAATTCATCGAACACGACAGCGCTGCACGCCTGTTGTACATTTCGTCGTGTCAGAAATAGATTTTCAACCGCAAACTAGCCTGTGGAACCTCGGAAAGACCATGCTCATCAAAATGGTTGCTATGTTCAGAAACCTTTTAATCTCCTCATTTGATGCTACAATACAGGTAAAGAGGGCTTTTCACCCAGCCCTAGGTTCGCGAAGTTTTGCGACTCACGTATTACGTTAGTATAAAATCAAAATACAAAAATATCTGAAATATACACACATCAGAAACTGACATCAGGCCCCGGTTGTTCAAAAAGCGGATTATTTTATCCAGCGGATAATTCGCTATCCAGCAAATAAAATCTTTTGGTTGGAGAACATTTTATGCACTGGATAGAGTTATCCGCTCTTTGAATATAAATCTTGGCCCTGAGATGTCTTTCAAAACTGTATGCAAATTAGTTCGCTTCAGTTCGACATTTTTACAGTTTTATAGTCGCGTAAGTTTCGCGGCATTTAGGTAAAATACCTTTTGAGTAGAAGACCAAAATAGTACGCTGGCCTGTAAGTTTCGTTTTTCTCAAAGATTATAAGCGTTATACCGAAAATGATGTGCAGGCGGACCGAAAATACTTTCTATTTTTTTTTTTAAAGTTCAACAACGTAGCTGCTGAAATTTTAAACTCAGCTTCGTTTATTGCAAATATTTCACCTTGGTAGTTACACAATACGTACAGATATAAAAGGACGAAAGAGCTACCTAAAAAAAGTCACGCAGCAGGCCGTACAATCGCACAACTTAGGGCTGTCGAACGCACTCTATAATCTTTGATTACTACTAGTTTATATCAGTTGGCTAATGTGAATATAAATATAAAAAAGTTGAAACATTTACAATTTGAGTTCATTAATCCTTAAAATCCCCTTCGTTTCAAACTTCTTGAAGTTTGTGATTAAACTTGAGAGTAATTCACCTTTGTTACAAGTCTAAATGTCATTTTAAATTCTTGTCATCTGACCTGACTTTCCCACCTCGTGAATTTGAGACGATAGCTACAGCTGTAATTACTAACGACAATAAATGTAAAAGTATAAAAAAAATTTATCTGCACAAAATGCAAATCACATTCCAGTAACTTTGTAAGTAAGACCATGGTCTCTGCTACATCAATACAATTCACTTGCTGCGGATTAATTTTTGTTGATTCTGGTCATCACTGTTGTTTTTGATTACCAGAATTTACATTACATGTTTATCAATACAGTGTTCCCCTAGTTAACAAATATTTTGATAAATGGTGTCCCTTCAGTTGTGGACATGTAAGGGGAAATAAGATTTCAGTCACAAGAATTTGATGATTCATTGTCCTTTTTCAATTACCGTAGTTGTCGTTTCTTGGTTGCTTGATGGTGTATTGCAATAAATATTTTAGGGAGATTTTAGTTTTTAATCACTAGAATTGGTTACTTACATTATTAGTTCATTATTACCTTTAGTTACTTTCATTACTCACTTGTCAACCTACATGTACAGGTATTGACGTTGTAATACGTTAATAATACATACGTTAATCACTACTAACAATTTTCTGAAATGTCATTGCCAATATTACATGTACATCTTCTGGTTGACAATGTTCTTAATTTACATCACCCAACTGTTTGACATTGTATTTCTTACTATGTGAGGAGAAATTAGATTTTAATCACAAGCATATGTGACCAGCCCCTTGTTAATTAATGGATCCTAACTTGCAATTCTCTTTTCCTGTTTACATGACAATGCATTGGTAATCATGTAACAAGAATTTAGTGAGAATGGTGTATTATCCTAGAAAGTGACACAGGCATACTTGGAAAAACGAAATTCAAGTGCTCCTATCAGGAGTCGAACCTACAGTAAGACCTTCCGACCTTCATGAACCTAGTTTAATGACCTTATCTCCCACGAGTCTCCTGTAGCTCAGTGCTAGAGCATCCGATCTAGTAATCGGAAGGTCTTAGGTTAGACTCCTGATAGGAGCACTAGGATTTCTTTTTTCCGAGTATGCCTGTGTCACTTTCTAGAATAATACATCATTCTCATTCATTCACCAGGCTTGAAATATACCATCACATTTATTTCATAAGAATTAAGCGGTCTGTCAGCTTGACAGACATTGCTTTTTTTTTTTTTTTTAGCGAGAGGGCTGATTATTTTTGGGAACTGTAGGAGGAAACGTATTGTTCATTATCTTCAATTCTAGTTGCAAAAGAGGACAAGAAGAAAGAGAAGAAAGAAGACAGTGAGAAAGCTGTCAGGGAAAACATCAGAAAATCACTTAAGGAAATATTGACTACAAGGTACAAATTAACAATTTAATGAACAAACCAATTCAATGTTATTTACCACATGAACATAAAGCAAAAATGCAAAAGCAAAATAAACTATTCAACTGAAAATGGTTGCTAGAAAGTTTAATTAAAGAAACACCACAAGACTAGTTCATTTGTGATGGGATAGTGCTCCCTTTCATGAGCAAAACATGTATACAATGAGTGTTCTCTGTAATTGCTCTCACTGGTGGAAGTAAAATTTAGGTTTTGCCTAGGGTCAAAATTGTCTAAGAAGTGTCACACAGAACTTTTTTTGGTCTTTCTTGAGATTAATCATAATAGCGCACTTGTACAGTACATTTACAGGTTTTCCCACCATTTTTAGTTTGTAAGGTCACATTATAACAAACCCAAAATTTTACTGTTGTTGATCACCTCTCTTTGCAGATCAAAGGATCATCAAGATCTGAAAGTGAGTGAAGAGGATGTCGACAAGTGTGCGCACAATGTGGAAGGAGAAATGTTTTCTTTCTTTGGTGACACGGGACATCGTTACAAGAACAAGTATCGCAGTTTAATGTTCAACCTCAAGGACCCTAGAAACAAGGTGAGGCAAACACTTTCAAGCATTTTCTTAAAATACCTTTTTTTTTTATATAATATGACAGGATCAAGGAACAATTTTTTCTCTAACATTTTCTTAAATTGTTACGATAACTGTAATGATTTGATTTAGCTTCCTCCTTCCAGTAAGGGCCCCCTATTGAATGTGTTTTTGTTAATAAGCACCCCTACTTAACATGTAAGCGCCTTTATGCCTGTACATGCCCCTATTCTGTTCTTTCCCCTTGTTATTGGGACTCCACTGTATTGCTTCCCTCCCTTCTTACAAACAAAAGTGTGTATTGTATCTTCCAGGTTTTGTTTTGGCATGTGCTGTCTGGTGAAATTACTGTAGACCGGCTTGTTCGAATGACGCCAGAACAACTCGCTTCACCTGAGCTGGCTACATGGCGTGAACAGGAAACGAAACATGTAAGCATACCTTATCTGAACAATCTGTTCAGAAAAATGGCTGTTTTTATGCTAGAGGACGCATTTTCTGTCTGGACAAACTTGGGCAAACAGTTGTTGTGTATTTGGTTATGCGTCTCTAGTATAAAGACCGTCAGAAGACGCATTATGCATCTCGGTGAACTATCTTCCATTGCACATTTTAAATGACACACAATGGAAGATAGTTTGTCCAGACAGATCATGTGTCTTGTGTCCATCTTTATAAAAGAGAAGCATAAACAGACGAACAATGAATGTTTGGCCAAGTTCGTCCAGATGAATAATGCGTCCTCTAGTATAAAAAAGCCAACGTGTCTGTATTAAAATATGGATACATCTGTTTACGGTAGGTTGGTAGATGAGGAACTCTGTACTGTGGTCCTTGTGGGAAGTCCATATATTTTCACATGATTACAGGTTGAAATCATGGCTGGACTGATACAGTGTACAGCACAAAAGTCTACCTCTACCTTATTGCTATAAAAAAAGACCCTGTAAAAGTAAATAAGTAAATAAATAATAAATGCTATTTAACCAGGGTGACGTCTTCAGCATAAAATGCTGATATCAATAAGGGCCCTGCAAAAAAGAAAAGAGCCTAAAAAGCCTAAATACAGCCACTAACTTTAAAAGTAATTAAAAAGCTTATGATCTATAGAATTTTAAAATACAAGTTTTAAAAATCATGACTGAGTTAAGATCCTTAATTTCATTTGGAATATTATTAAAAAGTTTTGATTCATTTTTTTTTTCCTTCATGGGGTGGTTATGTTTTGCTTTTTATAAGACATTTTTGAGGTACTTCATTCAGGTAAACCCACTTTATATAGACACCCACTTACACAGATGTTTTTGTCTGGCCAAAGGGTTGTTTGAGTTGTCACTGGAAATAGACATTTATAACATTAAATTCTATTTATTGGTAGGTATTGGTATACTACTCACCTACGTTAAGACTCAATCTACTAAAACTGATATTATCTCTTGAAATGTTGATCATTATTCCAAAGACAAACATGCAATAGCAACTAGTTGTGCTACCACTGTACTATGTACACAGCACAGATCCCAGGGTCCCCTTGAGGAGAAAGTTATAAACTGCAGTAGTAGATGAACTGTTGTCTTTTCTTAAGGAAGGGGGCTACTAATAAGGAAGTATAATTTTTGTGTGGTTTATGACTATACAGGGAAAGCAGATCTTAGTAAGGGCTATTGAAATCCAAAAAGAAAATTGGGGGTAACCACGCATTTTTCACAGATAATGAAGCGACAAGTATTCTAAAAGACAGTAAAATACAAAGCAATGTTTGGCATTTTTTTCCAAATTGAAGCTTGATTATCTCTGAAAAATGCGTGGTTGCCCCCAAATTTTCTTTTAGATACCAAGAGCACTTGTTAACTTCTGCTTTCTTTGCATAGTTTTAAACCGTACAAAAATATCCCTGTATTAGTAGGCACCACCCATAGGAAACCCGAGTATCTCGAGAAGGCAGAATGTATGCGCAGTAACAAAAGTAGGCACCGTCTTTAATTTGGTTTCCCTCATGTTAGGTGCGTCTCTGTAATTTATGTGACCTTGTTATTGCTTTGTTTAGACACTGGAGATGATTAAGCTGAATCAGGAGGAAATTAACGCAACTAAAGCACACATTAAGAAAACGCATAAGGTACGTTTCTGATCACTTTTAAGGAGGCTCACAGTTTTTCTGGCCTTGGAGCGGATCTTTTCAAGTTAAAATTTCGCATAAAAGGCATACTTTGTTTTTCCCCATACTACACCACCTTTTCAAACTATGATCAAATTTTTTTTTTTTTTAATCTGGTTTCCAAGCAACAGTTGTTACTATTGAAATGATGATACAAAGCCCTTCATTTTAAATTACATTGATTATCTTGAAATCTAGTTCGACATTTTACAACAAAACTTTTAGGATTTGAACTACTCTGATGTTCTTGCCAAGTGTGAATGGAATCTAGTCGAATTGGAATGTAGAAGTTTTGGTGTTTGTGGAGAATGGAAAACCAGAGTACCCAGATAAAGACCTCTCGGAGCAAGGATGAGAACCAACAACAAACTCAACCCACACATAATGCTGAGTCTGGGAATTGAACCTGGGCCACATTGGTGGGAAGTGAGTGCTCTCACCACTGTGTCATCCCTCTCACCCTAATTAATTTTATGCAGTTACTTTTATGCAATTTTTGAAAGGCTAATAAAAGTTTTCTGTGGCTTACGACACCACTCCTGCTTCTTCATGTATAATCTAATCACTAACTTCTCTAGCCCAACCAGAACGTGAGTTTCTCGTTGCTAATTGTATAATTAACAATTATTCCACGAGCGCGCGTTGGATATGAGATGATAGATAGCCAACGAGGCGCTCAGCGCCGAGTTGGCTATAATGATCTCATATCCAACAAGCGTGAGTGGAATAATTGTTTTTTTAAAAACAATCAAGAAACATTGCTAGATTTTGCTGATTTCGCTTTGCAACAACAATTAGAAGACAATTTAATGGTCTCTATTTCTCAGGCATAGTATAATGGCTCATATACCATGGCCGCTAAGCCAATCAAATCGCTCGAATTGCATTATACAATGATCCAGTTTTTAATAATAAACTATAGAGCCGTCCTTGAAGAAAAGCTGTAGCTTAGCTTGTGCTGGGAGTTCACTACTTTACCGTGTTCTCTCTCTTTTCATTTGTTAGGGTGAAGTTGAAATAGATGATGATGATTTAAGTACACTTGAGGTGAGAGATCATTTCCTAATGATGTTCTTAAATACACCATCTTGGGGCATGGGTTGGGAGGGATATGCAATAAAGTCCATGCAAATTGTTCTAGGTAGGTTGGGAGTTCTCAAAATGAATTAACCTTTACTAAAGTTCGTTTTGAGCTGTTCTTTGGAAACCTGTGCTCCATCTTGGACAGTCTCCTGGCATCTTTAGAACTGGTTGTGCATGTTGTCCTTATATTAGGGACCTTAAGCAGAGAAGATGACGACACCAACGAAAACAGGACTTAAAAATTACTTTCGCGCTTTCTGAATAAATTCGTGATGATTTCTATTCATTACGTTTGTGTAATAAGGCCGAACTATCCAGGAGCTAACGTCTTAGGGACAGCTGTAAAGTTCAGAAAGGGAAAGTAAAATTAATCATCATGCCTTTACGTTCTACGTAAAACCTTGAATGGTGATTACACGTCGGTGTTTTGTAGAGGACGACAAAGAAATGTACCAAAGTTTATAACGCACGTGCAGAGCCAGTGTTTTGCTAATTAAAACTATTGTTTTCTAAAGGGAGATTTACACGGTACAACTTTGTCGCATGCGACAAGCTTACGACAGGCCTACGACACGAATTGTTTCGTGTAAATCAAACCTACAACTCGCTTACGACTGTCGTGTACGCCATAAAAAAATGTCGTAAGATTTTAAAACAGGTTTTAAAATCCTACGGCAATCGTAGGTATAGGCAATGTTGAATGACGAGAGTGGTGTGCGATTTTTTGCACGATGCGAGCAGCGCGCGCTCTAGAAATCGCATGCAACAGACGTAAGCAAAAGTTGTACCGGCTAAATCGGCCTTAACGCTCTCGTTGCCGTTGTCATCACCGTCACTGCTAGGGTCCCAATTGTTTCATTTTCAGAATTCCATCAAGGCCAATGCAGAGTTGAATGTGGAGAAAGGTCTTCCAGACAGTAACACAAGCTCCAGTACCCTACTGCTCGACACCACAGATGAACACCGTATTCACCTTTTTGATCTGAACTGCCGCATCTGCACTGGTAAAATGGCACCCCCTGGGGAGCCACCCCGAAGAGAAACACCATCTCCACATGTTTCTACAACATCCATGTAAGTCACTGATAACCAAGCGTAACTACATGTCACAGAGCTCCAAGTTTTAAGAGTCACACTCAAGCCTCAGGTGACCCACATTAAAGCAACTAGGTGTGCTAATCTCGCCAACCTCCTTTTCCCCCCCCCCCCCCCCCTCCTCCTTTGGTGGAATACTGGTCCATTACAATGCTAGGCTATTACAGGATACCCAAGCATGATGCAATTAGGAGTTTTGATCTCCTTCCTCCCTTTGATGGAATATATTGCTAGTCTGTTACAGGATACCCAAGCAGGAAGCAGCTAAGACTATTACACCCTCCACCACCACCACCCCCCCCCCCCCACCTCCTCCCTTTGCTGGAATGATAATTGTCCATCGCAAGCTAGTCTATTACAGGTTACCCAAGCATGAAGCGACTAGGAGCATCTCTCCCCCCCTCCCCCCTTTGTATGGAATGGTAGTCCACAATAATGCTTGTGAACTCGTGCATTACAGGATACGCAAACAGGAAGCGGCTAGCGGTGTTACTTCTTCCCTTCTTGATGGGACCATAGTCCATTAGTCCATTACCGTGTTAACCCAAACATTTAGTTAGCTTTTGCTGATAGTTTATTACTGCCATTGTACACACTTAAGTTTAGAGAAGCAATGTTGAGTTCAGCTTCTTGTCCAAAGAAACAAGACAACAGTATAGAAATTAACCTGACCTCGAGCCACCCATTGAACTTTGGTCTTCCAATCATTCTTGTAGTTATAATAGTTTACATTGTAAAAGCTATTATCCTTGTTCTCATACTTTATGTCCAACAGAGTACAAGCTGTTGCTGAGAGCTCTATGCCATCACCCACACCCATGGATATTGTCACCTCTGCAAGGTATGGTGAAAGGTAGAATCACTTTATACAACAAAATAAACATAACCAAACGAAACTATCGTTTCTGGTCAGTACCTTAGAATCACCATGTACTGCTGCCTTGTTAACGCAGTTGCGTGGGCATTAAATTCCAGAGTGGGAAGTAGAGGGTTAAATCCCGCATGGATCTTTCGTACAAATTATTATCACAGGAAAGTACAGCTCAAGCATATTAGGTCAGTTATAAAAGACAGTTTAGCCGGTGTTTAACAAAACTACCTTCTAAACCATTTTCAATTTTGCTAACAATCTGAATCATATCTAAACATTGTCTACTCCCGATGGTAACAAGAAGGCTTGTATCAAAGACTAGAAAACTATTTATCTGCTTAAAATAAACCACTTTTAAACAGATTTGGAGGCCCACTGATTGTCTTAAGCCGTGGTCCAAGTTAGACTGTTTAAATAACTGGCCCGTTAATTTTCGCCACACTTTGGGTGACCATTCTGAGTTTTCTCCTGATCTTATTATTTCTTTGCTTGCCTGCATGCAGCTCACCCGACTCAGCCACAGTTAGCCAACCACCTACCTCACCATCCATGCTGAACAAAACTCCAAAGAAAGTCCCCGCAGTGTGGAAAGGATTTGTCATGATGCAGAGCGTTGCTAAGTTCGGTACCAGTGCCTACCGTGTGTCAGGGTCATGTGATGACCTCCTTCAGCTGCTGCCTGACACACTGCATGTGCAGGGGCGGATTGCGCATGAGCAGGTCTGGGACTATCTTCTGCAGCTCAAGAGCTCCACGTCTAGGGTATGGATCATTAATTGCTCCTTTTTTTTATTGACAATATCTATATTACCCTTACAATACGTACAAATAATACTTACACTACACTAAAATACAACGAAACGGTGCAGCACTCCAAGAGAAGAGCTAGGTCAGAAAAAGACAAAGAAAAACAACTACTTAAAAAACTAAATGATCTGCAAGAAAAACTATGTTCCTCGAGAAAATGACCCTAATGTGCTGAACGAGTATTATTCACTAAAAGCCAAATTGGAAAAACTATCGAACAGAAAAATTAAAGGTACAATATTGCGCAGTAAAGCGCGATGGTATGAGCACGGCGACGGTTACATATACAGTCAACTCCCTTTATTGCGGACACCCTCGGGACCGCGAGTTAGTGTCCTTAATAGCGAGAACTCGTCCGTAATAGCGGGTTTTTGCTGGGGATTTAGCTGCTGTCCATTTTATCGGGATGTCCGCAAGGTGAGAGTTGACTGTATTTGCCTCTAGTTCTGATTGGTTCATTGCGTTGTTTACAACTCTTGTGATTGGCCAGAGTAATTTCTTTAGTATGGTTCTACAACACTCAATTGAAAATTTCGCAAAATATGTTATTTTATTATTCCACTATTATGTCATTTCACCAAATAAGGTCAAGAGAACGCGCAAAATACAAGACCCTAATACACTGTAGTGCCCCGGTTTGACTGGTTTACAGCAGAGCGAATACGGGCAACGACATTTCAATGGCTTTCTGTGTTGTTTACGTCATTCGCACGCGCCATATACTGATGGATAGCTGGATGGACTGATAATGCTGGCTGTATTTCAACACTCTCACCAGAAAAGAGAAGCCAAAAATAAACTCTTTTCGTAGAGTAATAATAAATCTCTTATTCGATGGTTTTACAAGTAATACGCGCGAACATTTTGCTCATTGCTCGTATTTTTCCTCGCCCCGAAAATACTACGCAACTCGCAAAAAATCCGCGCGTATTATATGTAAAACCATCGAATAATATATGTGTTTTTTTGGTTGTTGTAGGAGGTGTGTGTCATAAGATACGAGGCTTCCTCAGATGACGAGAAGTTGAGTTACGTCTCCCTGTATTCGTACTTCTACAGTCGGAAGCGTTGTGGTGTGGTCAGTAACTGTTACACTGGAGTGAAGGACATGTACCTTGTGCCTTTAGCCTCACATCAACCAATTCCTCCAGAGCTGCTTCCTTTTGATGGGCCTGGTAAGACAATCATGTTTTTGATACGTACTTTGTTTGGATTGATGTCTGACATCGTCAACAAATGCCATGGGACAGTTAAGTTTTGAAACTCTTTGATTGTTTTAAAGTGCACCTAATCCCCAATTGTTTTTGTTCTCTTTAATAAATCGTTGCACCTGTTTGAAACATATTGCGCTATTTAGCACCTTTTTCAACCAAATCTTGACTTTTTATAGGCTGTAAGAGTTAGTAAATGTAGCCATCATCTGTCCCATGACCGAGCTAGTAAGGGGCATGGGTCTGTTCCTTACTTGACGTCACAAACTGATTTGCATTGTATTAAGTCTTTGTGAAAATGCATGCAAAGCAGTTTGTGACGTCACGTAAGGAATAGACCCATGCCCCTTACTAGCTTGGTCGTGGGACAGATGATGGCTAGATTTCGCACTTTCATATCGATTGGGAAAAAACGAGTAGGTGCGCTAGAAATCAAGAAACTCCAGGCTATTAGCTTTCGTTTGAATGTTTGTAGTAAGTTATACCAGAACCACCTTACACGGAGTAACAACAGCATTACAGGAACATCCTGTTTGACAGCTTTCATTTTAACGGCCATACTTAAGATGCCTATAATGGTTTTTGAAAACATACTGTCGAGAACTACCCTTCTTCTAATATCATCAATTTGGCATGTTAAGTAGTGACTCTTATAAGGTAAATCTCGTTTGCCCTTTAAAAGGGGTGTTCAAATTATCCTGAATGCAGTACATTAAACTATATTCAGGAGTTGAAGGGGAAGTGTCACGCAAATTTGCTGTCATTTCAATCCCAAAAATCTTTGTCTGTCAGGTAGAAACAAAGAAATAATTGTCAAGTTTGTTATAAATTATCACCCCAGTGCAATAAAACTGTCTATTAGTGCCTCTGGCCGGACACAAATTAGGTCGAAATGAATTGAAACTTGAAAAATGTAAGGTTAATGTTTTTTTCAATTTCTCACATTTTTGTTTCCAGAATGCGCTAGAACAGATAACGAGTTTTTCTTTTCAAGAATTGAGTTGATTTCTTTCCTCTCGTCATTCTAGAATTATTTTGCAGCTGATTGTTGGTCTTATTTCACCGTTGTTAACAAAATATACCAAAAAACCTCATGATACTTCCCCTTTAAGGACGGTACCTACTAATATCGAAGTATTTTTGTGCGGTTTATGACTATGCGGGAAAAGCAGATCTTAGCAGGAGCTATTGGAATCCAAAACGAAAATTGGGGGTAACCATGCATTTTTCAGAGATAATTAAGCAATAATATCTCTAAAAAGCGCCAGAATATGAAGCAATATATGGGATTTTTATCCCTAAATTGAAGCTTAATTATCTCTGAAAAATGCATGGTTACCCCCAATTTTCTTTCGAGATACCAAAAGCGTTTGCTAAGTTCTGCTTTCTCCGCATAGTTTTAAACGACGCAGAAATATTCCTGTATTAGTAGGCACCACCCATAGGAAACCCGAGTATCTGGAGATGCGCAGAACGTATGCGCAGTAACAATAGTAGGCTCCGTCCTTAAGAGCGTTAAAAGCTGAGCAGAAAAATACTGTTCTTTCAAATTTTTGTCAGGTCTAGACGAGCCTCGTCCTCACATGCTACTCGGCGTCATTGTCCGGTCAAAGCCTGTGTTCAAACGCCCGCGTGCACTCAGTCAGCGGTCGCTGTCACCACCACCAAAGCGTCGAATCAGTTCTGCAAGTGTTGAAACGAGTAGCAGTGATGGAGGGACTGCGGACAGCCCAGCTAATAAGAGAGGGACCCTTAGTGAACTGCGCGACTCACCACCCGCTGATATCGATGATATCGTATTCCAGTACAACACCACGCAGGCAAAGATTGTGGGTAAAGAAAGTAAAGATACATCGGCTAAAGCCTCACCAGCTTCTGAAGGCTCAACTCCTTCAGTGGCCTCTTCCACTGGAGCTGCGCTGACTCCTTCTGCCGACAAATCGTCTGTTCCTTCGCTTGAGGAACAGAAGCAGCAGCTGTTGGATCTTCAAGAGCGAGCACGACAGTACATCTTGGCGCAGACCCAACGAAAAGGAACCTCCCAGAGTGAATCTCAAGGAACACATCAGGGAAAACCAGAGGGTTCTGACACTAACGCAGACCAGCAGGGAGGGAAGGGTGGATTCAACGATGACGATGCCCCATATGACCCAGAGGAGGGTTTAGAGCTTGATCTTGACATCGTGGACCCCACTCCTCCCAATACAACCGCTACTGCTGCCAAACCTGAGGAGCCTTCCAAACCCTCCAGCTTGGAAGTGTTGGTATCAACTCTTCAGAGACTTCAAAGTGCGACGCTTCAAGGTGCGACGCCTAAGTTATCGGCACTGAGCTCGATGCTACCGCAAACAGCCCCTGCAACCTCCAAAGTGGGACCTTCCCAACCTAAGTTAATAACTGGGGTGGCACCCTCGACTGCAGTTAGCGTAGCCAGTGTCGATGTGCACTCTGCCAGTTCCGTAAGCTCTGGACCGTCTTCAGTATTAGCAAGCGGCATTCTGCAGCCCATCGCACCATTTAACCGAGAGTTGAAGTCGACAGCTTCCCCTGACAGTGCTTCACAGCCGCCGGTTTCCACAAGTCATGGGTCACAACCTTCAAGTGTCTCCTATCCAAAGCTTTTAGGATCAACTGGACGTTTATCACAGCCTGGTGTCTCCACTGCTGACAACTCGCATCCTGCGATATCAAGTACTCAAGGACCACAGCTATCCCCCTCTTCGGACCAAAGGTCTGGGCGAGCACTTTCTTCTGCTCAAAGACTGCAGCCGCAAAGAGCAGAACAAGGGCTGCAACGTGGATCTTCTTCATACCACAGACCACATCATGGACCCTCTTCCTCGGAACACAGACCACAGCCCAGACCCTGTTCGGACACCAGACCACGTCCTGGACCCTCGTCAGACCTCAGAATGCAAGCTGGACCTTCTTCAGACCACGGACTGCATCCCGGACCTTCCACAGACAACAGACTACAACCTGGGTCCTCATCCACCCAACGAAATCAGCCAACTCCTTCAGAAAGCTTTAACGCAAACAGATGGAACCCCTCCGAGCCACCCCAAGTGACCCGTCAGGTGAACAACGTCACTCAGGACATAGGAGAGTGTGGCAGTCTTCGACCAGAGGACCGTGCGAGGCTGGCGGCTCATGAATCGCGTATGGAGTCAAGAGAAAATAGACGGCCATCAAGCGACCACAGAGATGAGCATCTCCAGGAACGGAGAATGGACGATAGACACAGGTCAGGTTGGTACAACGATCCCCGGTACCCTCGGGATTCCCGTGATTCTCGGGATGACTCACGGAGGAACTGGCGCGACGACTACAGGCATGGACGATCGTGGTACAGTGACGAACAGCGTCGAGACAGATTCGAACATCCGATAGATGAACGATCGAGACACGAAGATCGCAGGCAGGAGAGAAGGTTTAAAGAACACTGGAACCGGGATAGATGGAGGCGCTGACATACGATCTCTTACAGAAGCTGTCAATTTCTAAATCTAGCTAGATGTCTAAGTTGGTGATAGAATATTATTCCAGTCTCTTCAGAAGAGCCTACGGAGTTTTGTCGTATAGCTCGGGTGCCGTTCGGTTAATCGTATTATGTTTCAAAGTCCTTAGTCTGGATGACGTTCTCCCTTGCTCAGCACAGAATACTTTGAAGTCGTTTGAAGTGTTAGCTCGACTTTTAGCACCTGATACCCTATTGAAAGTCGATTGTTTTCGGAATGTTCCGAAGATTTCACGAAGTTAACTTCAGCATCCAAGGCCCTTAAAAATCGGGTACGTTGTTGTTAACGACAGATCTCATGTCTTGTAATTTGTTGTTATTTGTGTACAGAGCAATTTAGTGTTTTAAACAAGACGTAGACTTGTAAGTTTTAAGAAAACCGTTTTAGTAACGTTTCACGGGCGACTTATTAAATGGTCTTTTTGGTAACAGTTGAAACGATGATTAATTCTGTTTGTCTGCCTAGAAGAATTCAGTTTTGCTTGGTTTACTTTAAAACGTACTTTACTGAAGGATAATTTTGTCCACACACTAAGGTCTAATACAACAGTCCGTGGAATCAATTTGACCAGTAAGTTGGCCATTTTGTCGTAGTGCCAGTTGCAATCAGTTACTTTATGCACTGGAAACGCAATGGTTTAATTATTCCAGCATATCTGGGCCCAGTTGCTCGAAGCATGGTTAGCGCTAACCCGGGTTAAATACCATAACAACCTATAGGTTTTAATACCTCTTAACCAATGTTAGCGCTAACCATGCTTCGAGCAACTCAGCCCTGCTCTAAAAAGGGCTAATAAATTTTATCAATGATTTGGTTCGGAAATAGTTTTTTGAATTTTTTTCCCGATATTGTGAAAGTTCTTTTATAGCCTGTCCTTCCCCAGAGAGCGACGCAAATAAGAGGGAACGTAAATAAGGCGAGGAAACTTACGGGAGGAGGCGATGGGGCTAGTGTGTTTATTAATCCTTCAAAAACTCATTAATAGTTCATAAGCCCAGTGACCCATCAAATGGTCGATTATAGATCAGGTGCAGTGACTTTATATATATCGATTAACCTCCAGTCCTTATCAGTATGCGGTGTTTATCAGCTGATAGAACACAGCGGTGTTTTTCTCGTATGCTAATTTCAAACGTTCACAAAAGCATAATTGTTGTGAACTCTATTGACACGCGCTTTTTCAGGAATGTCTTTGAAGCAGGTCAAAATATTCGCAGCATGTGTTTTATCGAGTTTAAAACACTCTTGTTCGTTTTTTAAACGTTACGTAATAAGCCCTGGAACAAAAAGTTAAAAAAAAAAACTAAAATTATCAATTGGTTTGATGAAGCACTTCAGGTGCACTTGACAAACGATTGATGTAGAAAATATTGCATAGACCACTTACTGCGTCTGCTGCGGGGCGAGGCATCTGGGAAGCCTTTTATAGTCAATTGTAAAAGACAAGTGACTGTGTGACGTCTGCTTGGTAAGGTTTCACTGCTCCCAAAACCTGGTGTTCCATGGGAACAATATTAGGGAGTTTAAGAAGCTACTACGGGGACGGCAACGAGAACGTCACAAAACAATAGGATTTAGCAAGAAAAGCAAAGGCTCTGTACGAGCGTTATAAATTTTGGTACATTTCTCCACCGTGCTCGGCCAAACCACAACGTGAAATGACCAGATCCAAGGTTTTGTGAAGAACATGAGCGCATGACGATAAATTTTTCATCCTCTTTCTCAACGTGAACGCCGTTCCCACCCGTTCTGTTACTGGATAGTTCGGCCACATTGTACAAGTTGAACGAATTGTAATAATCGCAAAGTAGTACAAGTAACGCGAACTTATATTTTCAAGCGATTTTTTGTTGCCGTTCCCGTTGTGGTTTCTTGCATGTAAAGTCCCTATTATGGTAGCCATGCGTTTTGACATTTGAGTTTCTTTGCCTTTTTTAACATTTTATTTGGGGGAGGAGGGGGTTGTTGGTTAAAATTGAAGTTGCGAAGGGGTGTTAAGGGCACGATGTGCCCGCGAAGACTCAGGAAATCTCACAACCCCTTATCTAAATAGGGTTATGTAGGCAGACAAAATATACCGTGTTTCCCACCAATCCGTCAATGTGTGACCCAGTCTTCGGTGCCAGGCAAACGCAGCTCACGTCTTTACCAACTGGATAAATAAAGAGCACGGCATCATCTGCTGCGATCGTGGACAGCGTCCCAAAGTGAAACCCGATGTAACAAAATACCGAGGGACTTGTAGAATTACATACCCTGCGAGCAGAGACCCTTCGATCTTCCTAGATAAGTCGGGAAGAGGAAGACTTATCTAGGAAGGTCGAAGGGCCTCTGCTCGCAGGGTAAGAATTACATCGTCACATCGAAGATCGTTATTTCGGGGTTCCATTGTTGAAGGCGTCAGTTTTATGAGTCAGCCACACTCAAACCACCCCTGGATTTTCTTAATAACTCCTCTTTTGTTTGACCTGGATCAACGTTTCTGAATTAGTACAAAAGACAGAAAAAAAATTATTGCGTTCGACGTAGTAAGAGCGCACTCCTAATACAGATTGGAGTCGAGATTGTGTGGGACAATGAACGGATCCGTATCTGGCACTGCAGATTTTGCAGGAGTGGATGACATCATCAACTTGGCAAAGGAGAGAGTAAGTCAACGTATAAAAGCAAGATATAGTCGGACCTCTATTAGGCGGCCACCTATTAAGCGGCCACTTTCCAAAGTCCCGAATTATTATTTTGTCAGTAAAGTGCTGTATTTGATACCTCTATTCGACGGCCAACCTCTATTAAGCGGGAGTCTGTCTTTTGGTCGAGGGTCGAGGGTTGAGGGTTCCAAGTCGAGGGCGAGGGGGTACCAATTTTTCCTGTTTTTCTTTTTTTCCAAATTATAAAAATTATATAAAATAACTTTAAGGAAAAATAAATAAAACAATTATAAATAAGAAATAAAAAAACAATTTTAAACGTGGTCATTGTCCCAGAGTTTTTTTTTTTTGGGGGGGGGGGGGCAGTGGGTAAATCGCACGTGGACATCCCCCCCAAAAAACTTGATCAGGAATAAATTAATTGCTTAGATTTGGAAGTAAAAAAGCAATTTTAAACGTGGTCATTGTCCCAGAGGTTTTTTTTTTTTGGGGGGGGGGGGGGCAGTGGGTAAATCGCACGTGGACATCCCCCCCAAAAACTTGAATAAATTAATTGCTTAGATTTGCCGCGTAACTATATGTACGTTACCACGAATCGCCGAGTGTCGATGAAACCCATTTGTTTTCTTCACGTTACTTCCATTTCGTTACTTATAATGAAACGCAGCAAAGAAATACTCATTAAGCGGCCAGTTTTCAAAGTCCCCAATGTGGCCGCTTAATAGAGGTCCGACTGTATAACGTACTATGCTGTTGAAAGATTAACCAGCCTGGGGTTAATCTTTCAACAGACGCGTAATAAGATCACATGACGCTTTGCTAGATCACGTTCTTGTATTTAAATCAACAAAATCGGTTTGTGCCGGAGAATTTAGCCGCTCATTTACAACAAATTTGACTCCTCTGCGCCCTGTGTTCAAGGCAGATGTGATAACCACTACACTACAGGCGAACCTACAGTGACAGCAGACGAAATAGCACAGCGGGGTCACTAACTCAACACGGATCGGAGAGTCTGATTTCACTTGGGATCGACTTACAGCATAAAACAAAGACGGCAGGGAGAGAGCCTCGGATCGAGATCATCGAAAGCATATCCTTCCATTATTTCTAGTAGTATAATATATATACCAGAAAATATACAACAGCTACTGGGTTTTGAAACAATAATAGTAATTAAAAAGCCGCCATTCCTCCTGAAAGGAAGATGGAGTGGAGTTTGTATTCATGTACGGTACAGATATCTAAAGGACATGCGTGATAGGATAAAAAAATTTCGCGTGACACAGAACATGCATGACTGCACAAGAATTTCCGTCTTCATAGTAAAGGGAAGTGCTTACCTCGCAGTTTGATTATTCGATTGCCAAGTTTTAAATTGAATTTCGCTTTTTAGTGGCGACAGCAACCGTTCAGTGACGCCTGAAGAAATTTGGTAAGTACACGGGTATCTTCAGCACATTTGACAGCTGTTTGCGTAGGGCAACATGTTTGGATGAATCCGATCGACTTGAATGGCGCCGATTTTGTTGTTGGATCGGCTTCGCCTAGTTGTAACAGGGACAAATTAACGTTCTCTCACGCAGAAATGTCTAAAGATTGTGTTTGCAGCGTTTGTATTTTCAGTTGCTGTCTCATTCGACGTAGTTTTGATTGTCGGTCGAGTCTCAAAGTATCAAATGTCTCCGAGCAATGTTATTAGCGTGAACTTGAAATTTCGAAGAATTGCTTCGCCAATTGCGTTTATTCGCCGGATTGTTAAGACATTCGAGCCCTTATTGCGCTTGTTATCATTTTATAACTATCAGACACTTATTTAGAAATCAAAATGGGGGATGAGAAAAGCAGTCAGACAATTGGAAATCTTGGCTAATTTCCACATGCAATGCAATTTGATTTCTGCCTTTCGTAATAGGTCAAGTTATTTATGTTATACGATTGTTTCGACTGATTGTGTTCTTACTTGTAGCGTTCTACAATTTTAAAACGATCGAAGTATACTTGGATTTTTCATTTTTAACGTGACTAAACGGTTTGTTTTAATGAATTTCAAGTCTCAGTGGACAAGTCACGAAATAGGCGAATTTTTCTGAATGTCAGCCGCAGATCACCCAGGGTCTCTGTAAAACGCAGACCGGATGGCGGCGGATGGCGGATGATAAAACGCGGATGACAAAATGCTGATGACAAAAAAATTAAAATAATAAACAAATAAATAAACAATTTCCTACGCCCAATTCTTTTAGAAAATTATGTAAAAATTACGTGAAAATTAAGTACTGATTTATGTCGAAAGACTTACGTTACGGCTTGACTTTTGTTATATGATATGAAGTTGCAGTAAGAAATAGCCGGAACAAATTTTTCTAACTGCTTGTTAAGGCGAGGGTTGATCTGAAAGCTGTTTTCACGCCGCTTAAATTCGATTTAAAGGAAATATCTCGTTTGTGTTTCAAGTCAAGCAATACAAGAACCCTAATTAGCTCATAACACAAATCAATGTTTGGGGGTATTTTATAAATTTTTGGGAGATTTTTAGGTATCTTCGGGAGGAGATAGTTTTTCTCAAAAGAGTAGTAAAACTTGGAGAAATAAGAAATAGTTAAGATTTGATGTAGTTTAAAAATTAGAATTTGAAGTTAAAAATTGATATATGTACACTCAAACACCAACCTTGGTGTGCTCTTGGGTTGGGGGCAACTCAGTGTCTGTTGGTGTTCCAAAAATAATTTTCTTTCTTTTATCCCTTCTTTAAACCTCTTAAAATTCCATCCAAATTCACGTTTACCCCCACCTTAAGAGAAGTAACCGAACTGGCACATACTCTCCTACGTAGACGTTCTTTGGGCTCGTCACGCAATATTTCCTTCTCCACGAACGGAAATATGACGTGACAAGCCCCAAGAACGTCTGCGTGGAAGGCTAGCCGGCAAATCGAGTAAGTTATTTTGCTTACGATATACTCTCTACGTGTGGGTCTAGGGGTAAGCTAAGCCTTCACTGGCTGTAAAACAATGAAAATAAGATTTACCTCGACAGAGGCCGGAAGACATTGGTCAAAGCTATAACTAAAATGCTACTATCGCAATTTTGTAACATGCATTAAAACACCAAAGCTATAAATAATTTTACCACCGTGGGCTCATTCTCGTCCCCAGAGCCCCAACGTTTTTTTTTTTTTTTGAATTGTTGAACGAGTGGCTCTGGGTCCATCTAAAAATATCTTTATTTTCATTGGCTGTCGAAAACCTGATGCGTTGTAAGGTGAAAAATGCTACGCTTCTGCGCATTGGTCTTTACTTCCGGTGGGACGCTTGAAATCGTGCTATATAAATGAGCAAAAAATGTAAACATTTTGTCGATAGACGAAAAGTACTTTCTGTTTAGCGCAAAGAATAAGCGATTGGATAAAGGTTCATCAAAGGAGACGCCTGAAATATTTTCGGAAACTGGATGTTGAAATATTTTGCTATTAAAGTGTTTCAATTCTTCCAACTGAATAAGCTTCCATAAAAGCCAAGGTGATCATTGGGATCTCAGAAGATCGGAGAGACTGAACGAAAAGTAAACTATACTCTTTGTACTAGCACAAGTCAGGAGTGATGTAGCTCTCAATTTCGAAGGTAAGTGCATGCCTCTGACTCGGCTTTATTCCGTTGCTCAGAAACACGCTTACGGCCAAACAGACACAACATTTCGATTCATAATATTCGGAAGTACTGTACACAGTCGCACACAATTCAAATAATAAAATGCTGAGAAAAATTGAAGTTTCCCTTGTTGGTGATAATTCAAGTAACTTTCTGTGATGTATTAGGCGGTTTATTCCAAGGAATCTTATATTCTGTTTTTAAGCTGACCACAGATTCATTGGATTGTCCTGTGCAAAGTAATGTAATTTGGAATTGATTTAATAAATAAAAATAAAATAAATAAGTGTAAACCTTACAGAAGCTCTACCAACTCACCGATCAGAGGCTAAACAAACAGAAGCTAAAGGGCAAATTAAAGATTTGTTCTTGGATTTTTCTTGCACTGATTAAACGTTCTCCTCGCTTCCACTGGTTCACCCAATTAGTGCATTGTTTGCTTTAAGAATGAAAATGGCTTCTAATGAGTTTTGTTGAAGGAAATAAGAATTAGGACTAAGTGACTTATGTAAGTCTTACTTAATACTGAATTTGTCTGGACAATCCATAAACTTCCAATTAAATGATCACTTTCAATCAACAGCTCACATGAGAACTGCACCCTTTCTGAGTCACATGGAAATGACGGCATCCCATTTTTCTGTTGAGAATTAAAAGCAACGTAACTGAACTGATATCCTCCTCAAATCACAACCCCTGATGGCCTGTTGACATGAAGGAAGGATACATTTGTGGCTTTTCTGGATTCACCACAGAGGAAGGATAGAGGAAGGATACATCCGTGACTGACTTTGCCACTGCAAAGGTCACCTGACTTTAATTTGTTTCTTTTTATTGTTGTTGTTGTCGTTTGACATGTGCTTTACATGCATAACACCTACCCGCTTATTAGAGTACATCTCATATGTTTGCCTCTTTCTCTGTGAGCTATCCTTTTTACTAGTTTAAAATGTTGTTTCTAAATGAAGAATTTTCTCCATGTGTTTAAAAGTTACCACACTCAAGTGACACCCATCTCAGAAAGAAAGCTGTCCTAGAATTGAAAGGTTCTAGTTCTTTTGTATTTGGTTTTGCCCTTAAGTATTTTAATTGATGCTTGTTAGGCACTTTTTAAGACATCTGAATTCATTTTTTAATATTACAACTCATTCTATCTTATAACAAAATTATTTTTAAATTTTGCAAGTGTAAATAAATTTGTTTTAAGCTCTTTATCTAAGTACATAGTGATAACATTTTTTCACATTTTAGAGTTTCAAATGGACCAGCAAAGCCCCAATGGCAGGTCTCATATTTTTTTCTAGTAGTGTGGGGAACTTCTCTGACCCTATGAAAGACTCAGAGCAAGTGTTTGGCCACTGTAAAGGATATTACCAAAATACCTCTGTGGCAAATAGACCTGTTTGATTTAGTTTAACCTACCTGTAGCTGCTAATGTCACATAAGCCTGTTTTATTTTATTCTTTATGAGAACAACAAAGGAAATTAATGGTGTTATTCAGTGGTAATCATTTCAGTTTTAAACATCTTAAGGAATCAAATGCTAAAAAGTATTAGAATCACCCTCATCACGGTGAGTAGGATTCTCTCCCCACCCACCTTTACTCTGTGGTTTCTGAGAGAGAGTAAAAATGACTGGGGTCCTTAAATGGGGTAACCAGAAACAAAACTATACTGCAGTTTGTTTGACCACTGAAACAAAATAATCATTTGCATTTGACCTTTAGGGATTTTTGAATAATAACAGTGTGCCACTGTTGATCTTTACTCACATTTTACAGATGTTACAAAGCTGGTAAGCTTTTTATCTGAGATTATAGATCTCAGAACACGGAGATGTAAGACAAATTAAGATACCCGATCCATTCACTGAATGGCTGGCAATGGTTGGTCTTTGAACTAATATAGCAGCATTGTGGGTTCCATTTTCCCCCTTTCATATAAACAACACAGATTTTTCGACATCAACAATCTACCTCAGTTATGGAACGTATTTTAAACATTACATTGATGACACAAGGTGCAAGTCCGATAACAATATTCCACAACAACTTAAAATAACAACTCAGACATCGGTTAACCCAGGTGCGCAGCTCATTCACTCGAGCTATTACTCACGTTAACAAGCCTTTCTATAGGTGCTGTACACGTACAAACGCTCCGTGCAAAATTGACAACTATATAGGGTAGGGTGGTGTGTCGATCAATTACTGTAGTAATGGTAGTGTCGTTTTCTTTGTTAAATGTCAGTTATTAATAAACATGAAAAAAAAGGACTGTAGTGGTGATGTTAAGTTAAAAAGTGGAACGGAGCCCGATGATGAAGTACGTCTTCTTCGATGAAAGTTCTTTCTTTTTTTCGGATCCGACGATACGTGGAGAAAAAAAATGTGGGAAATCTGTGATTAATTAATATATCAATTTATTTATTATTTTAATATTTTTGTCATCCGCATTTTCCATCTGCATTTTATTATCCGCATTTTATCATCCGCCATCCGCCATCCGCCATCCGCCATCCGCCGCCATCCGGTCTGCACTTTACAGAGACCCGTCTGTAGTCCCTCATTTTTCTCTCTCCCCGCCGCGTGTCGCCTTTTCTCGCATGGGGTAATTTTCACACGCGCTCGCGTTTCGCTCGCCCTACTATCCCTGAGGAAAAATGGGGGACTACTCGTAGTCTACATCGAGCTAGAAAATTGTGAAAAGACACATTTTTAGGTAATCTTTCCTTGAATGAAGACCTCCCGGTTTTGAATTCTACAATTTGGTGACGTCACGTGAAAACCAAGGAATGCGGGAGCAAGGATGGCGCAGTGGTGAGAGCACTCGCCTCCCACCAATGTGGCCCGGGTTCGATTCCCGGTCTCGGCGTCATATGTGGGTTGAGTTTGTTGTTGGTTCTCGTCCCTGCTCCGAGGGTTTTTCTCCGGGTACTCCGGTTTTCCTCCCTCCATAAAAATCAACATTTCCAAATTCCAATTCGACCTGGAAACAGTGGATGGAAGAGCCACTCCGTGGATTCCACTGAAATTCCTATTTATTTATTTCTTTATTTATTTATTTATTTATTTATTTATTTATTTATTTATTTATTTATTTTTTGTCCGCAACGAAGCAGCCACCCTACATAAAGAGTATACCGGGGTGGCTCCTATTATTACTTTAAAAATACTAATATCGATCGATGATTGGATTTCAATTTGAATTTCAGTTTTCCTATGCAACGAAGTGAGGCAGTAATTCCGGCCGGCTATGGAAGAAAATTCAGAGTACCAACAAAGCATTGAATCCCGCAAACAGCGTCTAAAATTTTTTAATGAACTTGGAGATAGACGAGCAGAGGGAGAGGAATACGAACTTCTTGCCCAGACGTATTACAATCTTAAAGACTACCAACTAAGTATTGAACACGGTAAAAAAAGCTTAAGTATTGCAAAGGAAATTGGAAATAGACAAGCAGAGGAACAGGCGTATAGACATCTAGCCTGGTCGTATTTCAATCTTAAAGACTACCAACAAAGTATTAGACATGATAAAGAAAGCCTAAGTATTGCTAAGGAAATTGGAAATAGACAAGCAGAGGAACTGGCGCATAGAGATCTAGCCTGGTCGTATTACAATCTTAAAGACTACCAACAAAGTATTGAACATGGTAAAGAATGCCTAAGTATTGCTAAGGAAATTGGAAATAGAGAAGCAGAAGAACTGGCGCATAGAGATCTAGCCTGGTCGTATTACTATCTTAAAGACTACCAACAAGGTATTAAACACGGTAAAGAATGCCTAAGTATTGCTAAGGAAACTGGAGATAGACAAGCAGAGGGAAAGGCGTATAGACATCTAGCGTGGTCGTATTATCATCTTAAAGACTATCAACAAAGTGTTGAACATGGTAAAGAATGCCTAAGTATTGCTAAGGAAATTGGAAATAGACGAGCAGAGAGTTGGGCGTGTGATGTTCTAGCCTGGTCGCATTACAATCTTGAAGACTACCAACAAAGTATTGAGCACGCCAAACAAACTCTTGACATCTCCAAAGAAATAGGTTATACAAGTATGAAGCTGAAATCTTACCAGATACTGTCAGACTCGTATAAACTTCTTGGAGACCACAAACAAGCTATGGAATGGGCTAAACAAATAAGAGAAGCAGAGTCGTCTTGCAGTCTTGAAGAATACAAAGAAGCCAGTGAAAGCAAACTTGAAATGCAAATTACAGACAAAGGTTTTGATGAATCATCAGACTCGGTGGATCCTAAAGAAGCCAAACAAGGGGAAGATATATTCTACACAGCCGGACTTTCAAACGATAGTTCAGGTAATATTACAGTATTAAATTGTAGAAAACTCATAGTCCAAATCAGAGGATTTTCTTGTCTGTTTTGGGTTGGGGGAGGCTCTTTTAGCAGGGGTTTCTTTGCGTTAAGGGTCATATGTTTGGAGGAAACTTAACGTTCCACATTTTAGCCAACAGAAAAGTGTATTTTGGGCGTGAAAAGTCGTCTTATAAATATTAAAATTCTCCGAACGTGACGATAGACAGGACAAAAGATCTCAATGCAATAGAAACAACGTAACTGAGAAGTATAAACCAGGTTTTTGTACTATGCCCATTATGAGATTATTGATGCCCTTAAAATAAACATTGGCCTAAAGCAAAGCTTCGTGGGCTTATGCACTTGTCTTGAGAACACCAAACATGATTGCCTATAGTTTTTAATTGATGATGAGTACTACTATCCCGTGAATTAAGGCGGGAGCCCATGATTTGGAACCTCCATCTGTATTAACTCCTTGGGTCAATAAAGTTTGGTTATGTTTTTCAACTGCTTTTCCCGCGAAAAGGTTTGCTGTATGAATTTTGATCTAAGACAATTTTTGAATTGTTATTGCTATTCTTTTATTGGGTATTTAAACTGTGGGCTTTCCAAAATCCCCTGAGACCCGTTCTAAAAATAAAATATACTCGAGTTAAGGTTGATTTCCCTGAGATTTAAAGTAACCTATATAAATTAACTACACAGTTTGAATTGTAGTTTCTACTTAAACAATAGAGCGTTTTTGTCGAGGGCTGATGGTTGCCCTGCGGACATTGGATGTCTTTTTTATTGTTGTTTTTAAAAACGAAATTAATGTTAGCCTACGAATTAAACGTCTAGGGCTTATACTTGAATATTGTGCTACTTGAAGAACATCAAATTGATAAGGACAACTATCAACTGATAGACACGAGACAGAAATACTATTGATTTTATAGTTCACCACTAAAATATTTTAAAAAGTCACCGAGACTGGTATTTCCCATTTTACCGCTTTCCAATTTAACCTCAGTTTAATTTAAGGTGAAAAGTTGAAAGTTGAAAGGACAAATATCCAACGTACGGGGGTAAAAAAACAATACAACGAAAACCACCTTTTTGTTACTAAGTAATGAATTGCATGCAATCTGTCCTGGCATTTTCGCCTGATGGACACTTTGCCCTGATAGCACAGCGCTGACAGTGTCTGATCTCTTCGCGGATGGCTTGTACCACATCAGGTGTTCAATTTAAAACGATCGGGCTTGGAGAAAATTTTGTAGTGAACTATACTCGATGTTATTGTCGATCGATCAGTGTAATAACAATCACAATCAGCAAAATTTTCCATGTCTCCGATGGTGTTAGGTTGTGCTCATTAAATTCGGTAATGTTCGTCTGCGAAGGAAAGCTTTCAGAGGAAAGTAAGCGTTCGTTACCACCAACACTACTTGTCAGGTAAAAAAAACCCGTTATACACAACGAACAATTTCTACAAACAAAATTATCAGAAAGTGTGTTTTTCCTGTCAGGAGTCCAGTCAATAGACACAGTAGAGTGTTCAAGAAACGTGAAATGCACGAGGGAGACTAACTTGTACGTCAGGGAGAAATTCTAAATTTTACTTAGGATCAAATGAGAGGATGAAACTCTCCAACCACACGTTTCAATTGCAAACTGTGGTTAAATAATTAAAACTATTTTAAAAACATCTACTAAACCATGTGTGTATTATGTGTTTTGTTTTGTAACATATTTCTGCAATAAGTGCCAAGTGAGATTAAAGCGCGAGGACCAAGAGCGCAGCTTGCCTATGTAAATGCGTTAAAGACTGGAAAAGTAAAGGTGCACCGTGGTAGAATCATGCTGATAGGCCAAGATCGAGCGGGAAAGACGAGTTTGAAGAAATCCTTCTTAGGTCTTCCATTCGACCCTTATGAGCAGAGCACTGATGGAATAGAGGTTGATCCATCCAAGTTCGAAATTGATGTTGATCAAGTGAAGAACTGGCAGCGAACTGATGAGAAGTTAAGTGTTTCTCAGTTTGCAAACGACCTTGCAAAGATGGTGGCTGCTCAGATTGGAGAAGATGAAACAAGTTTAATCCCAGGAGCTCAAGATGAACCAAAGGAGATGACATATCAAAAGTATGAGGTTGGTGTCCTGACATACATAGATTAGAAAGAGAATTTTGAGATTGAAGTAAGTAACTGTACGATGAAACAACAGCACAATACAACACAATGTAATGAATACGTTACCGCCGACCGGCAATGCAATGCAGTACGTTAATAGTTTATAAGTTTTTGTTTTATTATTCTTACCCAGCTTGTCAAAGCCTGGTTTAGCAGCCAACATTTTTCCTGTATGAATGTTACCACTGGAGGTTTGTTTCCTTATGTTGATCAAAGTAAGTCTCTGTGGTAACGTTGAAAACTAAACTGAGGTCTTATTTTTCTGATTGAATAGTCTGGTTTTACCGCCGCTAAGGAAGATGAGTCTATGGAGAAAAAATCTCGAGTGAATCAGGTTGGTTACATTATTTGTAAAAGAAAAAGAAGTAAGCACATCAAAACAGAAACTATTGTTAGACTATATCGCACGCATTTTTTCGGTTTCAGTCAAGCTCGATGACCTGCACACGAACAATTTTTGCTATAGAAGTACAGTGAAACTAAAAGGGCCATAACGGTAAAAACAAAAAAAGGAAAACAAGAACAAAACAAAACAGAGAAAGCTCTGTTTTTGTTTTATTATTCTTACCCAGCTTGTCAAAGAGTAGTTTAGCAGCCAACATGTTTGCCTTTATGAATTTTACCACTGAAGGTTTGTTTCGTTGTGTTGATCAAAGTAAGTCTCTATGGTGACGTTGGAAACTAAACTGAGGTCTTATTTTTCTGATTGAATAGTCTGGTTTTACCGCCGCTAAGGAAGATGAGTCTATGGAGAAAAAATCTCAAGTGAATCAGGTTGGTTACATTATTTGTAAAAGAAAAAAAGGAAGCACATCAAAACAAAAACTATTGTTAGATTATATCGAACGCATTTTTTCGGTTTCAGTCAAGCTCGATGACCTGCACACGAACAATTTTTGCTATAGAAGTACATTGAAACTAAAGAGGCCATCACGGTAAAAAAAAAAAAAAAAAAAAAAAAAACAGAGAAAGCTTTGCGTCAGCGTTTGTTCGAAATTCATATTGCACCCTACTAAACTAATACGTGAATTTATTTACCAAGCTAGTTTCAGGACAGTCATCATAGCGTTGATTATAAACGAAGCACTTCTGAAAGGATGACTTGTATTGCGAGGGTCTCAAGTTAAAATCTTCCTGATGGATTGCTAACACATGAGACCCTGCCTCAACTCCTAGGCGACCCTTTGGGAAAAAAAGCAAAGTAAAGTGGTCAAAGTGCGGTCTTGATTGATTGATTCAGTGATTGATTGATATCTCCCCTCAACTGAAAAGCGAGTGGCGAACGGTAGTCGCGTTCGCTTTGGTTTCATTCCATCGTGCCTCATCACTAAGACCAACTAACAAAACTCGCGTTACTTTTCTTAGAAGAAAAACCAACCCTGACTTCTTCACACTCGTTTTATCGGGCTTCTAAAATATTAGATGCAGTTTCCGGCTTCTAGTTCTGATTGCATTATTGTCTCGTTTGCCTTTGTTATGATTGATCACAATGATGACTTTGGCCTTTGCTTTAAAAAGTCCTTTTTCAAATCGCTGTATTAGACATAGCAATGTCTTCTCATGCTAATATTGGGGCAATTAGGATTAACGATTGCAAGCGGGATTGACTTACAGGTATACAGACAGCATTTTCTAGAAGCCAGTGTTTATATATTCCTAATGAGTGTCTGATAAAAACGTAAAATGGTGCTATAAAACAGATTAAGGAGTAGTTTTACCTTTTGAGCCATGTATCAGACCAACAGCTACGATATCGTAACCATTCCAAAAATTGCTTTCAGGATTCTATCAGGGAAGGAACCACACCTAACTTTGTGAAAGTCGACGAAGCACAAACTGGGCGCCACAGCGAGAAAGCAGCTAAAGAATCTGCAGTGAATTTCGACCCTACTTTGCCTCCGGAGGAATTCATAGATCTTCTCGTTCAACATTTAAAAGATTTAAACCTGCCAAGTGATTCAACATCAGTGAAAAACCACATGACTTTAGACCTTTGGGACTTTGCGGGACAGCATCTTTATTACGCGTCCTATCCAGTGTTCTTGTCATCACGAGCAGTTTATATGCTGGTGTATAATCTCAGCAAAGGATTAAAGAACATTGCTGAGCCCTGTGTCAGACAAGGTGTTAATAACATTCTTTTAAGAAACTCAAATGGCGAAACAAATTTGGAGAACTTGTTGTCGTGGCTTGTTTCAGTCAGAACTATGTGTTCAGCAAAACCAAATTTAGTGAATGACAGAGAGGAGGCTGGCAAAGAGCCATCTTACCTACGTCCCCCTGTATTTGTTGTAGGAACACATGCTGACAAACCTTTCCAGGACATTAACACAATGGAACAGCTGATCCAGACGGTGCTTTCTCGAAAAGACTTTGACGGTCACGTGATCCGGCCATTCTTTTCAATTGATAATACGCAAGGGTCATCAGGGACTGGCGTTCGTGCACTTCAGGAAAAAATGATTAAAGTGTTACAGGAAGAGCCATACATGGGGGAGGAGATACCACTTCGGTAAGTTTACAAAATAAGAACAAGTTGCAACATCGCGCTCGGCTTTTGAGTACATTAAAAGCGCACATACTGGACGGTTGTTTTCCTTGATTATTCAGTAACTGAATATCAAGGTGAAAGTTGAGATATCTAGAAGCTGTCTTCAAATTACAATGTAATAGTAATAGGGAATGGACGTCAAAAACTTGAAAAGTTGTGTGTTTTAGGGGAATGGAAAAGGTAATTTTTCATAGACTTTGTAGATTCTACAGAGAGAGAGCGTACTATACGGGCAAAAACATTTCTCTACTTTACATGCTAAGACAGCTGAAAAGTCAAAGCCTACAATATAATATTTATATGTTGTATGTATTTGGACTATCTCCCTTCTTTGCCCTTCAGGTGGTTTAACTTTGAGAAGGTCATTAAGGCTTTGATTGCCAAGAAAACGTATTACCTGAACCTAGAACAACTCAAAACCATTATCCAGGAAGTGTGCTTTATCAGGAATGAGAACGAAATTGCCACCATGTTGGATTTCTATCACGACCTTGGAATTATCGTAAAACACCGCAACACTGTTGTACTACAGGCCCAGTGGTTGATTGACGTGTTTAAACAACTCATAACCATCCGTCCGTACAACGACATGGTAAGAACCTGACAGAATAAAAAGTGTAAAAAGTGAGCAGCCACGTGCCTTATTCTTTGCTGCCTTTCAGTTTAGTGTTGGGTGCCAAGGTGAATTATCTAGGGGGGGGGGGGGGGGGGACTTAGCATTTTAAAAGTGTTCCCAGTGTTTTCCAGTGTTTTCCCAGTTTTCCCAGTATTCTGAGAGAATTCTTTTGGTTGGAGGGGTTTCAATATTTTTTGTCCATTTTTCATTTTTTTTAGAACAATTCCTATTTCAAATTTTCGCATGGCGATTTAACATAGTTAATTTTTAAACATTAAAAACCGAAATATTGCTATTTCTTTAAACCTGGTCTGGTAAAAATAGGTTGCTATTGTAAATTTAGCGAACCCTGATATATCATGCCAAATTGTTCCCAGATAAATTCCTCAAAAAGTCACAAGGTTTCGTGGCATTTGTGCAAAAATTAAAAAAAAAGAGTTGTTTTCTGAAGGACAGTGCCTACTATTGTTACTGCGCATACGTTCTGCGCATCTCGAGAAACTCTGGTTTCCTATGGGTGGTGCCTGCTAATACAGGAATATTTTTGCGCGGTTTAAAACTATGCGGAGAAAGCAGAACTTAGCAAATGCTTTTGGTATCTCGAAAGAAACTTTGGGGTAACCATGCATTTTTCAGAGATAATTAAGCTTTAATTTAGGAAAAAATCCGATACATTGCTTCATATTTTAGGGCTTTTTAGAGATATTATTGCTTAATTATCTCTGAAAAATTCGTGGCTACCCCCAATTTTCGTTTTGGATACCAATAGGCCTTCCTAAGATCTGCTTTTCCCGCATAGTCATAAACCGCGCAAAAATACTTCCATATTAGTAGGCACCGTCCTTAAAATGCATACTTCACGTGTCGCAATCATTTTCTCGTTTTTTACCGTCCACCTTTGTACTAGATAAAGGGATCCTTTGAGATCCTTTCCAATGAAAGAAGACCCTCTGTACTTTTTGCCCGAGTTCTAAGTGTGCACATTCTCTGCTTCTCATAACCAGGCTTTGCTACAGTAGCTTGATTGCTAAAATAGGCTTCTAAAACAAATTGCCATCGTTCATTTTTCCCAAAATTTGGCCCGAAGTTCCCATAAAGTAAGCCAAGTGCTTGTCTATCATGATGTGTCTTGCCTTCAGCTAAGTTCTTGAGTTTTGCATGGAAAGGTTACCACAAAAACTGCGACTTTGACTTATAGGCACTTTTAATTAAGTTCTAAAAATTAAAAATAATACATAAAGTGAGCAGCAAATAAATAACATTTCGTTTAGGTGGATAAATTTTAATACCCAATGAAACGCCAGGTCAAGATCTTAATGATTTTGATGTGAGTTAAAAACCTTGCATTTGATCACAAAACAAAATAACACGGGTACGATTATTTATCCAATATAGGAAAATCTTTAACGCAAACAAGTTGGGGTATCCTATTTATTCTGACTACTTGCGTATTAACTGCAGCTGTGAATGTTCCTGAAGGAACGCTTACTAATGTTTTAAAAAACAAATCAAAAACAAACATTTCACGCTCAAACCTGCCGTCAGTTTCACTGACGTTTTACTTTTCCCCATCGGTCATTCATGATCCAGAAATATTAAGATGGTTCACCCATATAAAGCAGCCGCTCGAACGGAACTCGAATTAAAGCCTAAAGTAAATGAGATTCGTTTGCCGCGCCCTGTAGGGAAGTAGTGTATGCAATGTGGAAGTTGCTCTTCCCAAACGTGTGATGGCAACAGCCGCCTGTCGTTGGTATTGTTTCATATTTTGTGTGATGAAATAAAGAAGTGTTTGCTAAATTCAATGCTCTCTATTCACAACTTTCTTTTAAGACATTATGATCATGTCACAAACTTGGACTTCGCGCTTTATCAGGTGCTTCAAACACCTCGAAACAATAAAAGCACTTAGCCTGCGGCCTCATGCTTTTATCTGTTTCTCGGTTTCTGGAACCCCTAATCATCATAAAGCACCTGAAGTCGCTTTTGAAAGTACCCGAAATACAGCTCGCGTCAGCCATTCATAATTCAGAAATTTATCAGCAAGTAGTATGATATCTCTAAAACAGACCTAAAAATAAGATTGACGTGTAAACCCAACATGCTGTGTAGCACATTACTAACAGGTTACACTGCGGGTGTGCTTTATATAGGGTTTTAAGCATTTTTCTCTACGTATATTACCCATCAGCAAACATGCAAGAACGTTTCCTTGGTGTTTCTATATCTTAAAAAGGCCTTGAAAGGGCGTCTCTAAAGGACCCTCTTATTGATTTTGTTTTGATTTTTGACAGGAATCTAGACATTCCAAGTTGTGGAGAGACATGGAAGATACAGGCGTCCTTAGTATGCAACTTGTTGAACACGTATTTTCCAAGTATTGCCAGCAAGGCGTACCCAACGAGGACATTTTGAATATGGTGGAGCATTTCGGATTGATAGTCAAGTTTGTGACGTCTCCAAGTGATATACATTACTTTGTACCAGCACAACTGAAGACGCCACCAAAAGCCCTTCGAGAAATGGAACCCTCGTTGTCCGACCCATGCTCCCTGTATCTTCACTTTCTGGAGGGTTTTGTTCCTCATGGCCTCTTCTTTCAGCTTGGGTCAAGGTGTTCTCGACGGTGCCCCGCTAATGGGTTCACCCAGCCTCCGAAATTTTATGAGGGAGCGACGACGTTCTTTCTCGAAAAAAAGTTCAGGTACCAACTGACCCTTTTGTGCAAGAAAAGGTTCATCAAGGTTGTCCTGAAAAACCAGACAAAGCAAGACGATCAACTCTCTCAGACTGAAAAAGAAGAGGTAGCAAGTTTGGTGCGAACGTTTCTGGAAGATGAATTGGAAAATATGAAACAAGAGCTACCCTGGTTGAACAATTTAAAGTATGAATTGTGTGTAGAGTGTCCTTGCTGTCCGGAGGAAGAAACCAAATGTGGAAACCACGGTCAAGTCTCTTGTGCACATGAAGACTGCATAAGCCTCGTCAACGTTATGCCTAGAGGGTGTTTAAGCTGCTGCTCAATTTGTTGTCAAACACCGAGTCTCCCCAGACTGGAAAAGTGGTTCTCGGTAAAAGGTGAAGGCGATGTGGCCTATTAGTGCTTAAAATAAGATTAGCTCTAGATCAGGTATTGAAATGTTTAGATGACAGGTTACCGCCAATCAGTTGAAAGGTACCAGGAAAAGAGCTATCTTCCCAGTGCTTCTGCTTCTTATAATTAATAACAAGAACCATTATCAACGAAACTGACAGGTTCATGCGTACGTCACTGTGAGTTGTATATTTGCGAGAACATTACATTAAATCTTGGTTGTCTTAAATTAGGTATGTCTTAGTCTTATGAAGATCACAAAGTGCACAACTCTTTGACATCGTCCGGCGCATGAATACTGATAATTAAGAAATCACGGTTTTACGCAAGCTTGATGGCCATAGTAACCAATTTGACAGGAAGCAGGATACAACGGTGAGGTTTCAGATCCATTAAAAAATTGATTTCTTTCCCCCTTGGGCAAAGCAGCAAAGGCTTATTCTCCCATTCTCATCATCTCACTTCTCATTTTATCTTACCTCATCTTATCTCTTAACATCTAATCATATACAATCTCACCTCAACTCATCTTATCTTATCTTTTATTGTCATCTTATTCCTTCTATCCTCACTACGCACACACCATCTCATCTCCTAACCATTCGTCACACCTCGCCTCTTTTCATCTCATGACAAGCCATGTCATATAACATGTTATGTCATGTCATGTCATGTTATCTCATTTCGCCCTTTCTGCAGCTGTCCATCCTGAGAATCGCCCTGGAGCTGAGGATGTATGCAACGCAAAAGCCCAAGGAATTGGTAGACTGTCAGCTAGCTGCGGATCGGATCAGGTTGCTACAGAGGAAGGGTGTTCACCGAGAACAACTCAGGTAGAGTGAGATGGTCAACATTTTTGACAAGGAAAAAAAATATATACTTCAGGTTAAATGTATAAGCCATGAACGATACTACACAGACTTTCATTTGACCTCCGAAATTATGTGCATTCCCCTAAATTAGAAAAGTTTGCCACGAGACTAACGTTCTTAACTAGTATTCTGGAAAATTGAATTGTGGAACAAGTTATGTTTAGTTTGAACTGTTCAAAATTCAAGCCACATCGTTATTTTCACCTGTCAAACACGATGCTACGGAAAGAACCATTACGACTTTAACATGTACATTCTTAAGTACAATTTTGAAGAGCTGTATGTGCAGCTTTTCAAGTACAGAAAATTAAGTAATTCACACCCACAAAGAAAAAAAGACCAGGTAGATCTTTACATAATTCCATAAGGTCGCATCATTCATTTATGTTTTCTACTTTGCACCCCGACAGCGTTTTTTTCAATCGGAATGTCCATTTTTATGTCATGAACTCCTTCATCGTGTTAAATTTAAAGTGTGACGGAGATTAAGCTATGCAGTTTGCAAACGACAGTTGAAACAGGAAATGTGGACAGACCACTTGTCAACCGTTTGGCGACTGTTCATTTAAGAAACCAGATTCCAACTTTGTGATAAACGTGTGTGAGAATTTAGATGAAGTTCTGTTCACTTATCACCGGCTGCCCAAAGGCTAGAGATTTCTTGTTTTTTTTGTTGTTTTTTTTTTTCGATGAAACTTTCTCATTGAAAATGATAGATCTTTAAAAGAAGTCAACCATGATTGTCTTTCAGGAGGTACATCATGCTTCAGCTGGTAAATCACACAGTGAACCTGGGCAATCTTGTGCCTCTCTGAAAGTTTGTCTTTTGGCTAGCGAATGGAGGTCATCCAAGGGTGGCGTCTCCACCATTAACAGAAAGCTTGCTGTACACTTGGCAGAACAATCAACGGTAGAAGTCACTCTCTTAGTTCCTAAAAACGTCTGTAGTGAAGAAGACAAGAAAAATGCTGAAAGTTGCAAAGTTGATATCGTTGAAGTACAGCGTCGCACAGGCTTCAATCCCCTCGATTGTTTGATATCCCCACCAAAGGATCTAGCCATTGATGTTTTAGTAGGTCATGGGGTTACACTGGGTAAGCAAGCCCAATTCATTAAGGAATCTCATTGTTGTAAATGGGTGCAGGTAGTGCATACTGAACCTGAAGAACTTGGACCGCACAAGAAATATAGTGGAGCCATTGCCAGAGCTGAAGAGAAGAACAAAGATGAAGTAGACCTGTGCAAAAAGGCTGATCTTGTAGTTACAGTTGGGCCGAAGCTGCAGGCAGCCTTCTCATCCCAGCTGCGCTCGACTGAGAAGCATCACTCTATTTTTCAGCTGACCCCAGGAACATTCCGTGAATTTTCAGATATTAAACAAGTCGAGAATGAGATCAGCAGATTTAAGGTACTGACCTTTGGCCGCAGTGATCCCGAAGACTTCGAGCTGAAGGGATACGATATTGCTGCCAAGGCAATAGCTCATTTGGCAGATTGCTCTTATCGTCTGATCTTTGTAGGTGCATCTGATGGCAAGCAAGACGAAGTCGCTGCCAAACTACTCCAGTACGGAATTTCTAAAACTCAGCTGATCGTGAGGAGGTATGCACAGAGTGTAGAAGAATTGAAAGCAGTCTTACGTGAAGCTGATCTTGCGATCATGCCATCCAGAACAGAGGGCTTTGGCCTTACTGCTCTGGAAGCCCTGTCTGCTGCTCTTCCCATTCTCGTGAGTTCCAATTCCGGTTTAGGAGAGACACTGCTTAGTCTGCCACTTGGCAAGTCGTTTGTGGTAGCATCCGAGGATTCAAAGGAATGGGCGAACAAAATTGCTGTTGCCCGTCGGAAGCAAAGGAAACAGAGGCTCAAAGAAATGCAAGCACTGCGGACAAGTTATGAAGAGAAGTTCAGCTGGGAGAAGCAGTGTAAAGCACTTGTGGATAAAATGCGGAAGATAGCTCATGGTGAGAATGATTAAAGACATAAGTAGATTGAAATAAAGATCCCATGCTAAGGAGACAATCGAGACAATAAATAATAAAACCGTTACAAAACGTCAAGTGCTTGTTTGATACAGAATGATGCCACATAAGGTATGTGTATCAGACAGTCCCAGCAGCTCATAATGGAATTGGTATCAGTCAGTACTTGGCATTTTTGACGGTTATGTTGTTATCTGACATGGGATCAGTATATTAATACATTTTATCTTTGTAAGTCACCTGTATATATGAGAATTATTTAAAGTTTTAATCGGTGAATAGGATTTCGAAATTTTGTAGAGATGTATCAAGAAGTGTAGGAACCTTTTCCCACTCGAACATCGATGCCTTGTCTTTATTTCACAGCTTTTTTCTTTTTTCTTTTTTCTATGGCAAGGTCTACTAACCCTGACGTCTACAAAGGCTTTCTCAATGTCTCTTTCAATAGCGATTATCTTCTCTCTGAACTGAAGGAGAAAAAAAAATTGAATATTGGGGTTAAGGCTGGCCAGGAATAAAGGCCGTCATTTTGGCTTGGGTTATCCTTTGTAGTCTTTTAAGAAGCAGTTGTTAGGGTATTCCTGGGCACCATCCTGTGATGAAGTAAATAATGTACCCTTTCAACATCTGGGCACTTAGCACGGTCTACGTGCTCTAGTCATACCAGTCTGCAACTGGCGACTTAACTTACTAATTTGGTGAATCCTGACCGTCTCTATCGAGGAAAAATTTCGTGCTTTCGACAGCCGCAGCTACGGCCTTGCTATGCTTGAGTGAAGAAAATGCGGTCAGACTAAAGCAAAATTACATATGCACTCAAAACGTTAATGAAGACAATCAATATTGTAATTTTGTGGATCAGGGCCGAGATTCAGAACTGATGAGATGGTACACACACTCCCGAGAAACATTGATCAGAATGCGAGTCCGATTGACTTCTAGAAAATTGATAAAACATTTAAGAAACCGTGAACCTTCTAGAGTATATATTAACAGAATTCTTAAGACATTTCCAAGGAGAAATTTGAGACAAAAAGGGAAGAAAATTTTGAGAGATTCTGTTTCTTGATCGTCTAACTTTTCCTAAAAGAACATGACAACCTCGTGTTTATCTTGAATACATTTTTATACGACACTAAATGATATATCCAAATTTGGAGAATATTTTTCGTCAGTCCGTTTTAAATGATTCTCAAGGATTCACTATTAAAATGGATTTCTTGGTAATTCATGGAAAACAAACAGATGTCCATAATACGCCCATTTTTTCCCGTCAATTTAATTTTTTGTACACTTCTAAGCCATTTCACTGTCACGTTGTGCTATTGCAATAACAATAACTAATATTTCCTTCATAAGAATAGCTTTGTGGAAGTATTAGGTGACTAATCTCTCAAAGCCAAGTGTTTTAATACTGATGTCACACACTCCACAGACCTAAAGTATCAACGCAAGTTTACAAAAAATATTGATTACAGGTTCTCTTTAATTCATTTATCATGTTGTTAAGGGGTCGACAGACTAAATACGCATGTTGCAGCTTAAGAAATGTTATTAATTGTTTAATACAGGTACTTCAAATGATGATTTGGTTGAAGATAGCAGGGCTCCTACTAAATCCAAGGAGGGGTTGTCACACAAAGCGAAAAGACGCACAGAAGATACAGGTAAAAGCGTCTGAATCTTTGTTGCTTTTGTGAAATGATACCCATTATTAAAAACTGTTTAGATGGTTTGATGGTGTAATGTCACGCACTTAAAACAGAAAATGTTACTTAAGGACATCTTACTTTCACGTGCACTTAATTGTTAGAAGTTCCTTATCAGGAGACTAATTTTCCGGACTAAATCCCTAACAGAGAATTACGGAGTTTGCTTGCGGAAAAGTAGGTAGATCAAAAGAGCCACTGAGTCGTAAGATTACAGGTCAAATGTTAAGGACTCACGTGGTCAACAAAGTACGATGTACCATCACACGTGTACATCCCCAATGTCCAGCCAGAATAAATGAAAATAAGAGCTTTTGTTTGAAAACCTTATGCTGGCTTGTAATGTAATGAACGATTATATAAGCGAGAAATACATAAGATAAACAGCTAAATATCAAGCAGCGAAAGCGGAAAGCAAGTAAAATATCGAGCGATGAAACAGAAATCACTACATTTGATAATGCGACCGAGAATGTTCACTTCCTGCGTCCAGATCCAAGTTTATCCAATTTTCATTACAAAACTATTTTTACTACCTGATTAAATATTCTATTTCAATGCAAAGCTATTGAAGCGCGCTTGTAAAGGCTGGTTCTTAAATATAATTCCTAAAGTGAAACGGGAAATCTCTCGTAACGAAAACTGTCTTCTGAGAAATGCACTTTTTCATCGGCGACATTTCCATCCGTCTAACCAAACGATCCCATAATCCCTCACTCGTACCAGTCACCCTGTAGTTTCAGGAATGGGTAATTATTAGTCCTTTTCTGTTAAGAGAAGATGTTGACTTCGTAGTCTTAGTTAATATATTTTAAGAATATACGACATGCTGATATATTGTTTTTTGGCGCTTTAGTAGATGGGTAAACTCTGAAACTGTCATATTTTGGGTACCTTTAAGGCATTTTGCTGTCACGTTGTTGCGTTATTACTAGAATAATAAGAAGTATTTCATTGACAGGATTAGCTTTTTAAAAATAGTGGGTGATGTCACAAATTAGCAAAAGTGTTACTTTATACAAACTTGTTGACGTTAAAGGAAGCGTTCTGACACTCTTCTTTACGTTCTTTTCTTGAAATACCAGATGCAATAACGAATTGTGCAAAGTTTCTGAAAAAATTTCATTACAGTTTCTTTTTCGTTGGAATTACCTTAGTATCACGATAATTGATTCACCCTATTGATAAGGGGTTGTGACAGATTCAAACGCATGTTTAACTCTCAAACATTCGTTTAACGGGCTCATATGTTTTTTGTAGTTTAGTTCAATGAAAAATCAAAAGTTCAATAACCACACCATCAGTTCAAAAAACACACATCAGTTCAATGACAACAGACCTCAATTGTAAGAATAACTACTTTATAGGTGAAGTGTTTTTTTTTTTTTTTATTTCATTTGGACAGGTAGGAGGAGAGGGGAGATGGTTTTAAGGGGTCAAGGGAAAATCAAAAGTTCAATAACCACACCGTCAGTTCAAAAACCACACATCAGTTCAGTGACAGTAGACCTCAATTGTAAGAATAACTATAGGTGAAGTGTTGTTTTTTTTATTTCATTTGGACAGGTAGGAGGAGAGGGGAGAGGGTTTTACGGGGTCAGTGAAAAATCAAAAGTTTAATAGCCAGACTAGTAGTTCAAAAAGCACACATCAGTTCAGTGACAGTAGACCTCAATTGTAGGAATGACCATAGGAGAAGTGTTTTTTATTCCATTTGGACAGGAAGGAAGAGAGGATAGAGGATTTTTCGGGGGCAAGGTCCATATTTAAAGCAGGCAGAAAGTACGAATAAACAAAATAGTATCTATACATTCACAAATAATGGTAACGGGCTTACACTCACGCATTTAAAAATATATTGTCCATTTATCCATTGCTTGTCGTTGTAATCATATTTAGCATCTGCTGTCCAATAATGTTGCTTTTTCTTGTACTTAGCTTTTCTTCATGTTCTTTCGTCTTGCTCGTGCGTCAGATCAATGGACCGAGAAAAACAAGTCTTCCTCTGTAGCATAACAGCCATAGGTATTAAAACATGAAGAAACTTCTTCGTAATGTTTTAATACAGATTGTATTGTTTATAACATGTTCATGCCCATGGATATCAAGAAGAACTGGGCAAACGGAGCTGAGGAACAACTGAACAAACCAGAACCGCAAACGAACGAACAAGCGGGTGAGCGAACGGACAGCCGAATGACCGAGTTAATAATCAAACGGTCCACCGAGCGTTCCCGGCGAAAACGAACGAACGAAAAACCGAGTCAGGAACGAACTCGTTGAACAGCTGAACGACTGAGTGGACAACCCTTTTGTTTGCAGTCATAAGCGCTTTGAGGTTGCATCAATATATTAGAAAATCAGTCATTATAAGCGCTTATGACTGCAAACATAAGGGTGTGTTATAATTAAGTGGAGCTTCAGAGCATTTAGAAGAACTAATACGGTTTTTTCTTACTCTTCAGCGAAGCAAAGTTTACGTGATGTCGAGCAACTGCAATGTTATCCTAGAAACGCCACCAGGACGATTTACGTATCAAGGAGGTTGGACGAGATTGCTTCAAACAAAGGCTTCACAGTTTCTGACAATGAGGGATTAGGAAATTGCATGTTCTACGCATTGTCAGAACAACTTAGCCTTGTGAAAGGAATTCAAATCTCTCATAACGTTTTGAGGCAGCACACAGTCCAGTATCTCGAAAGGAACCCTACACTAGTAAGTAGCTGAGAGTGAAGGAGCTTGGAACATGGGGACTTTCTATCTGTATCCTCACTTTCAGGAAACTGACTGTCAATTCATGACCAAAATGCAACATAAATGAAATATAGATTATAAAACAAAGTCATCGGAAGTACGATTCCAGCTCAATTCATCATTTATTTTGCAGGAATAATGAATTGGACAGCATATTTTATTCCAACCACTAGACATTAATAGAGCCTCTGAGAGTGGTTACTGTTCATTAAATTGGTGCACTGAGGTCTGACAAAGGGTTATTGGAGCTAAACTAAAATATTGTCAGAATATATATTTAGGGCATGTCACCTTCATTTTTACAGAAATTAGTGAGATTGACCTTCTGATCATCTTTTGAAGGAAGTTTTCACGATCAACCTTAAGAGATGGGCAAAAAAAAAAAAAAGAAAAAAGAAAGAAAGAAACAAATTCCTTGCTAGACATTGCCTGCCTCCTTATGAGCTAACATGCGCTCAGCCGAATATGATGCCAACCTCATTCCCAAGGTGTCTCCTCTTCCCGTCTAGGACAGACCCTGGGAACGAGGTTGAAATGATGCTTATTCTTATTAATTCCTTCTTTTCAGTCAGATGGGACAAAACTCTTCAATTTTGTTCACGGGTATCAGTCTTGGTCTGATTACCTAACAGAGATGTCAGCAGATGGGACGTGGGGTGATCACGTGATTCTCTATGCTGCAGCAAACTGCTATGAAACATGCATTCATGTGATTAGCAGTCTGTCACCCAGTCATGACGTAATCATCAGCCCAGAACAAAGTCGTGATGTTGAAAGCAGCAACCGGCTTGTGCTGGGGCACTTACACGAGCACCACTATGTCAGTCTTCGACCCAAACCAGGTGAATGAGCTGTCACAGGTGTTGGCAAATACAAATTAGTCGGTTTGACCTATGAGAAGATAACCAGGGCCAAACTAAACGAAAAATTGGATAAATTTAATGCGAGCCAAACGCATATCTAGTTATCGTTACTTGTATTATCTGCATAGAATTTCGATTAGTTTATACTGTAAAATATCTCGAGGGCTATTCTTATTTCTAGGCATTTCTAAACAGGCCCGTAGAAGGGGGAAAGGGCAGGGGGGGCTTGAGCCCCCCCCCCCCCCAGAATAGTTAAAAAACGATGTGCAAAAAACTAATAATTAAACCAAATTAATGTGCAGCAATCAATCTTGAACTCTGACGCTGTAAGTTCCTTTTCACAACCTTTAAAAAGTTGTTTACTACCTGTCAGTTTCCTTCTCTAACAGTTTGTTTTTATATACAACAGCAACAAAGGCACTCCTACCTTGTGAATCGGAAATAAGAACTAGAATGGATCGAAATCAACCAATCTCAAGCCGTAAAAGCTGTTGAAATAAACCACTTGTTTTCTAAGACATCCGCTCATTTACAGCAATACAATGTCCTTAGACATCCTTAGTGTAGTGTATAACAATTTAGTGTGCGTGTGTTGTCGAAAGCCACACAAATATGTCCTCTCGAGGGCTAGAGAAAACATTCTCCCACAGTCGGTTTCTGACTTCCCGGTTAAAGCCAAATTTTAAAAGAGAAGAAAAAATTTGCCGTCGTTTGTTTACGTCCTTCTTCAAACGTGAAATTAGGAAACTTCAGGTGGTAGTCCACGTAAAAGAAACGGCAAAAAATGTACCAAAAAGGGTGATTCAGGTGCAAAGTTATTGTTTTACTTACTAATTAAATCTACTGGGTTTTTTTATGTTCTCGTTGCATCTTAGAAACTCCCTAATCAGTCTGTTTTTTTGTAACGGGGCGGGGGGGGGGGGGGGGGTGTAGTTTGGTTTTACCATTTTGCTAAGCCCCCTCAGTTGTTTTAGCCTTGCTACGGGCCTGCTAAAAAAGTTCATGAATGCCAACTCTCAAAATGTTTAATGTCAACTCCCGCTAAAATAGATCTAGAGGTCTTAAGGACGTCAAAACGTGGTGAGAACATCGGTCACGCTACTCGCCTGCGGCTCGTTGCGTACTTCTTTGTTCTCACCACGTTTTGACGTCATCTGTGCGTTATCAGAGTACAGACGCACGGCAAAATGGAATCTATTTGTTAAACAGTTGAACGGTTTGATACGTGGTGAAATTTAGGGGTGTGAGTGATGGTTTTGCCTCAAAAATTCGACGCGCTTCAAATGAGCTTGTTCTTTTCCAGATTGATATTTACATTTTTAATCTATCACTTGAAAACTTTTGAAACAACGTAGTGTTAATTGGCAAACACGACACCTCTGAGGGTACTAGGTCTATCAATCGCTCTTCCCAAAAAACACATGTACTACCAAATGGTGGGGAACAAACAGTGATGGAATATCTAAACATTCAGTGATTCTTATACCTTCGTTATATGTACAATGAACAGTATGAAATTCTCATTTTGATTGTTGTTGCGGAGTGATATTTAATAGACCCACGGTTTCTACATATACCCGGCCATCCCGCTACTGGTCTCCACAGACACATGGTCTCTTACCCAGCCCCCCTACTTGTCTTTAGAGACCCATGTTCTCTTGCCCCCAGCCCACCCCTCCCCTCCCCTTAGGGTATGGACTACGAATGACGTCTTTGAGAGGTGTAACCGGCGCACGTGATCAGAGTCTTGAGTCGAATCAGAGTGACTTGTCAATTAAGTTTTGCAAACTGTTTTGGCGAGTAGCTGAAAACACAGGGAAATTTTTGCAAGAAAGTATAACTTGTCTGATGAAAATCTGTCGACGTCCGTTGCAAGTGACCTCAACCAGGTTAAAAAAAAAGCTAGAATTTTGTGATGTGAACAGGAAGGAAGAATTTGTCGAAATGTGTTGTCCATAGAAATCCTGTAATGGCGAGTAATCGATTACAAATCGCAGTGAAGCGACTAACATGCTGTAATATTTTGGGGTCAGAAATTTCCATCGTGTCACGTTACTCGCAAACCGCTGGTAGCGTACTTCTTTGTTCTTGCCACATTTTGACGTAATCTGTGCGTCATCAGAGAACAGACGCACGTTAATTACATAACTAACGACGCAAAGACGGTTGTACGCTGTATTTATCGGCCGATATTTTCAGGAATTTTGATACATAGCAAATTACATGTGCTTGTCCTCACTGTTTTGTTGTTTTTGTTGTTGTTAGGTTTATCAGGGAGTCATTACTTTAATTTTGTTGCTAATACTTGTTTCAAACAATGGCTGCCATCGGTACTTTACGTTATTATTTAAATGCTCAAGCACTCTGTTCTTTGTAGTTGTAGTTAAAGATGGCAGTCCTTCTCCTGATGAATTGGAGGAAGTATCAGTGAGCATTGGCAAATCTTGGCGCGCGCTAGGACGTCGGCTAAAAATTGACAAAGCAAAGCTGGACGGGTTTGACCATTGCAAATGGGAGTTAAGTGAGAAAGCATATGAAATGTTGATGGAGTGGAAACAAAATGAAGGCTCAGATACAACGTACCGAGTTTTACATGAAGCATTGTGTCACAAATTCATAAATCGTACAGATTTAGCAGACAAAATCTGTCGTTAAGCTCAAGTTCCAGTTCTATGGCCAGCTACCCCTTGAATAATTTGTGTCCCACCGTTATTGCTAAAGGTTAGTCAGGTGATAATTTCGTGAGATACAATAGGGGTTAATAGTCACTGAGCAAAAGATAACAACTACCTGTTCCTTACTAAAGAGTTGTTAAAAAACATGAAGACAACAGTTTAAAACTGTAAATGGTTTGAACCCAAGAGTCATGCCAAGACTAGGTAAATTATTATCATCCGGGTGAGTGTAACTGATGAGAAGGTATGTTTGAGATGACATTGACTGTTTGGACGGAAGTAATCACCAAGGTTAAGATTCTGATGATCACGTTTGTTATCACCGCAAACTGCCCCTCTCACTACTACATTCACACAGCGATGATCATAATTTACCTAATTATGAGTCAATCATATTTTTTAAGTGAGACACGAGTATAAACAGACATCAATGAAAAATAAATGTAAATAATCGGAACAGAAACAGAGGAAAAGTCACTAACATAACCCTTGGGTTACTGTCACGTGCACGGTCATGCCACATAATTAATTCACTTTCCTTACTGTTCTTAGTTAGTAAAATAGAGGGCCACAGATACTTTTTAGTGCTGTTTAAATGAAGGACCTACTTACTAATTCCAAACTGAGACTCAGTTTTAAATTATTTACGTGCAGTACTAAGCAAATGACCTGGTGGATTCTCCTGGGAAGGGGACAGTCCTTTCCTTATCTAATTATTCACAAAGAAAGACCACTCTCACCCGAGCATGTCATCCGAGACAAATTAACAAGAAACGTTATTTCCAGACATGTACAACATCGTAAACATGCCAAGTCCCCGTGAAAATGTTATTTTAACACCTTTTCATTACTAGCTGCAAACTATTAACCTTTTGTTTATTTTTACCTCAACAGGAAACTAGCAAAGGTGTATTTCCTCCACTGGTCACATCTCAGTTTCAATTGAGAAGCTTTCCACTGTATTCTTTCAATTTAAATATGTCTAAGTAAACGTTTTCTTTCGCAGTCTCTTGATTTTTTTTTCTTGGAATATTCTTCCAACTTTAAAGCAAAATATGATCGTTATTATCAAACACAGGTTTTTGTTAGCATGATTAGGCTTTGATTTCAATTTTTTTAGTATTTTCATCAGCAAAATCATCACTTAAGTTTTCTGCTTGTCCAGTGAGTTTAAACGTTGACTGCCAGTAGCCCTAGCCGTAATGTTGTTGACTGTGAAGATTGTAAAGAAAGATTTGTTGATCTCAATCTGTTCTTTGTTGGTCAAATGACCGTCGGTAGTTTGTTAGTAAAATTACCTGGTTTGTCTACTTTTTGTCTGTCTCGTTGATGTCGTAATAAAGTTACTTGTGATGTACAGAAAGTTTTAGCAATTGTACAGTGGTGTTTGTTTCTAAGTTATTGAATCAGTTTACTTGAGTGATTCGTTGATTGTTGTACGCACTGTAACTCATTAAGCAAAGGTGCCGTCGATGCATTCTATTGTTTGTTTGTAATTGGCCACCATCTACTAACAGTTCACAATTCACGTGATTTCTGCTAAGGTGTTCGGAACGTCAGTCGAATGTGACCACAGATAGCCCTTCCAAGGACTAAATGCAGTCGGATCATCATATTTTGTCTACATACATGCTTAGCCTGGAAGGAATTATCGGTAATTTATTCTTCAACTCCACTCACTACATCAAACTAGTAATAATCAAAGATTAGGGAGTGCGTTCGATGATCTCGATCCCAGGCTCTCTCTCCTTTGCCAAGTTGGTGATGATGTCATCCGCCCCTGCAAAATCTGCGGGGGATGCAAGATACGCGTCCCAAGATCCATTCACTCATTCGTTGATCGATTGATTGCCCCATACAATCTCGACTCCAAACGCAATTCGGCGCGCATTATTTCTACGTCGCCACAACAAGTATGGATATGCTGCGATATACACTTAGTTATTTGTACATAGTATACAGTTGAGTGTTTGTACTGTAGGAAATGAATATCCTACCGAGTTCCGGCTTATCGTATTTTACCTTTTCTCACAGTTTTCTCCCGGTTCCTTAGGTTACATTGAACGATAAATGTCTTATCACATGAAGTATCGCTGGGTAATTTACTGTTTTTTTTTTTTTTGCTTTGTTTTTGTTTATGGCTTGCCCGCGAACAAAGCAAAACTCGTGAAAATATACAGCGACACTACACTCTGAAACAAATAATAGGATATATTTAATTTATGCACCACCAGACGAATGATTGTTATAAAGCATTTTATATCTTGGACCGTTGTTATTGAAGAACAGTTGGTGTAGTGTTCAAGAAAAACCTGGTAGATGGGGCGCGCACACATCCATTTTCGCCATATTTCTCGGCGAGTCGAAGCAGTTCCCACTGTTGAGATAATTTTGTCCACACACTATGTTCTAATACAGTCAGTCGAAGTATTTTTGACCAGTTAGTTGGCCTTTTTGTCTTAGCTAGTTGTAATCAGTTCATGTCCCTGAAAACGAGGGCTAACAATTTTCCAGCATATCTTGTCAAAAAGGGGTCATGAATTTTATTACAGATTTTGTTCGGAAATAGATCATGCTAGATTGTTCAACATTTTTTCTGATATTGTGACAGTTTTTTAACCTGTTCCTTTTCTAGAGAGCGACACAAAAAATAGGGAACTCAGAAAAGGTGAGCACACTTATGAGAGGAGGCGACGGGGCTAATATGTTAATTAATCAATAAGCTTTCCAACAAAAATCCCTCCCCTCCCCCTCCCCCGAAAAAATTATCGATTCGCTTAAGTGTTGATCCTCTCTTGGTGCTTAGTGTGACAGTAAGTGACAGTTATTTTTAAACCTGCTCCTTTCCTTAAAGGGCCCTAGTCAGCCACACCTTTGTTTTTGTTTATATGCGAGAGTTTGGCTATTAATTTTATTCGGAGCATGTCAAAATGAAAGAAATCACTGTGAAACTACTAAAGATAATGAAACATATTTTCAGGAACACATTTTACAGTTAAGCAATAAGAATTCGCTTCACCATGCAATATCAATAATTTCGATAGCATCGAAAATGGCGGAGGCTTAATTTTAAGAGCGACACAAAAAATAGGGAACTCAGAAAAGGTGAGCACACTTACGGGAGCTAGATCGAGAGGGCAACGGGGCTAATATGATTATTAATCAATAAGCTTTCGAACAAAAAATCCCTTCCCTCCCCTCCCCCTCCCCCTCCGCGTAAAAAAAAATCGATTCGCTAAACTGCTTATGTTTTGCATGTGCACTTGAAACGGCCATAGAATGCTAAAATGCTAAAGTTTTGGCGCGAAATGTGTAATGGCGGCCTGTTTGAGTAGCCTATCAGGGTCCGTGTTTAAATACACTCAATACAGGACATGTTTTCAGCAATGATGACTAAAAATGCGGCCGCGTTTTGAAAATAAATTGGAAATGATGTTTTTCCCCCTCAACTTTCCCTCCTTTTCCTTTGGCTTATTGCATATTATATTACCCGTCGTTGGGTATATTATAAAACAATTATGACAGCTTTAATTTGCATTGTGCGCGTTCTTGTCGATTTAAGATTACATGGAGACCATAGCCCAATTTCGATATATTAAAATACAGCCTGAAACTGAATAAACATCTCTGAGAGGCTCCGGGGAATAAACCAATATAAACTCTACAATTTGTTCCCAGGAGCCCCAAAGTAATGTTATTGTTTCAGGCTGAATTTAATATATCGAAATTGGGCAATTAACCTTCTAATTTGCCCCTGGCGGGGGTGGGGGCTGAGGCAGGCACATTCCTGGGGGATGATTTTCAGGATGTTTTTCTGTCCTGGACAGCATCTCATTTGTTCAAGTGTTTTGATCCCATGCGGGTTTGAAAGGACGGACGGAAGGGGGGGGGGGGAAGGTGTGGTTTGGAGGGGGGGAGGAGAGAGAGGGTCGATGACTTGTAATGTGCCCACGTGCACGAATGCTCTGAAAATCTCACTACCCCAATCTAAATAGGGTTAAGTAAGCAGAATATATCGAGTGTGACCCAGCCTTCGATGCCAGGCAAACGCAGTTCAAAATCTTTATCTACTTAACAAACAACGAGTACAGCATCATCTGCTACGATCTTGGACAGGGACCCAAAGTAAATCAGAGGTGGCTGTATTACAGTAATGGAACCCTGATATAACGATGTACCGAGGTAGAATGGCATCGTTACATCGAAGATCGTTGTATTTGGGTTCCACTGTTTAAACAGGTCATTAATCAGTGTTATGATGCAGCCACACCCGCCCCACCACCCGGATTTTTTAATAGCTCCTCTTTTGTTTGACTTGGATCAACGTTTCTGAACTTTGTTAAGGACGGTGCCTACTAATACCGAAGTATTTTTGTGCGGTTTATGACTATGCGAGAAAAGCAGATCTTAGCAAGGCCTATTGAAATCCAAAAAGAAAATTGGGGGTAACCACGCATTTTTCAGAGATAATTAAGCAATAATATCTCTAAAAAACGCCAAAATATAATGCAATGTATGGGATTTTTTCCTAAATTGAAGCTTAATTATCTCTGAAAAATGCACGGTTACCCCCAATTTTCTTTTGAGATACCAAAAGCATTTGGTAAGTTCTGTTTTATCCGTATAGTTTTAAACCGCGCAAAAATATTCCTGTATTAGTAGGCACCACCCATAGCAAACCCGAGTATCTCGCGATGCGCAGAACGTATGCGCAGTAACAATAGTAGGCACCGTCCTTAAAAGCCAAGTACAAAAGAAAAAACAAAAGAAAAGAAAGAAAGAAGGACAGAAATTGATTGCGTTCGACGTAGTGTGAGCGCACTCCTAATACAGATTGGAGTCGAGATTGTGTGGGACAACGTTGACTCAGTAAATGAATGGATCTAAGGACGAAGTATCTGGCAGCCACGCAGATTTTACAGGGGCGGATGACATCATCACCAACTTATCAAAGAGCCTGGGATAGAACAAACGCACTCTTTAATCATTGATTGTTACAAATTGTATCAAATAAAAATACCAGAAAATATACAACAGTTGACTGGGTTTGAAAAATACAAGCCACAATGCCTCCTCAAAAGAAGATGGAGTGGATAATATTCATATACAGATAACTATAACACATGCGTGATGCGATAAAAATCTCGCGTGACACTAATCTCGACTCCAGAGCTCTTCCCTTTTGCGCATGATTATATGACGTATCTAAGCCGAGCGGCTCTGGGGTCGAGAATAGCGTGACTTCACAATAATTTCCGTTTTCAGCGAATTGTTAAAGAAGTGCTTACCTCGCAGTTAGATTATTCGATCGCCGAGACTTTTAAATTGAGTTTCCCTTTTTAGTGGCAACAGCAGCTGTTAAGCGACGTCTGAAGAAATTGGTAAGTACACGCGTAATCTTCAGCACATTTGATAGCTGTTTGCGTTGGGCAACATGTTTGCATGAATCCGATCGACTTGAATGACGCCGATTATGTTGTTGGACTGGCTTCTCCTAGTTGTAACATGGGAAAAGTTACCTTCTCTCACGCAGAAATGACTAAAAGATTGTGTCTGCAGCGTTTGTCTTTTCACTGTTGCTCTCTCATTCGACATAGTATTGATTGTCGGTCGAGCCTCAAAGTATCAAATGTCTCAGCAATGTTATTTGCGTGAACTTGAAATTTCGAAGAATTGCTTCGCCAATTGCAGCTTATTCACCGGATTGTCAACATTTGAGCCCTTATTGCGTTTGTTACCATTTTGTGGTAACAAATGTAGGAATCAAAATAGGGGTTGAGAAAACAGTCAGACAGTCGGAAATCTTGGCTGATTTTCACATGCAAAGCAAATTGATTTCTGTCTAGCGCGAGACGTCAATTTATTTATGATGTTATACGATTGTTTTGACGGTTTCTGTTCATGGTTGTAGCGTTCTACAATTTTTAAACGTCAAAGTTTTATTTAAATGTTTCATTTTTAACGTGACTAAACGTTTTGTTAGTGATGAATTTCGTGTCTCAGTGGGCAAGTCAAGAAATTGGCGAATTTTTCTGTCTGTCAGCCACAGATCACCCAGGTATAACATTACTTTCGGCAAATACAAGATTTAAAACAAGACTAGACTAAAACTCTCAATTTTGGCAAGACATTAAAGGCAAGTTACTGAATGAGTATAAAATAAAGCGTCTCATGGTGTTGTTGTCTACCATCACATTCTCGGGAATTTAAATGCGTTTTCGTAGTTGCGTACAGTTTTTGGAGCCAGTCTATTAAAGTCTCTATGTTGTAGACGTGTTAATGTATTCATTGGCGATGAATAAATTTTATACATGTATACAAGAGCGAATTCTGACATATGTCTTGTTTACAAACTCTCTCGAACTCATTCTCCCATGAAATTATTTTATTTTGCCAGTCCGACTTAACGCCCTGAGAAAAGCATAACATACAAATGTTTTTATGAAAACCATTGAACAATTATCCGGCGAAATCGCGTGGAAATTCGCCTGATACTTACAGCCTGGTCGGCTAAAATCAGGCGATATTCCGCAAGATTGAGCAGGATAATTGTTTGATTATTCATCACATTGATAACAGAAAAGCTGGAGGCGACCTTTTTTTTTTTTTTTTGTTAAAAAAGAAACTTGAAACATTTGACCGCGTGCGGACGTGCATGAATGAAAGTGGCAGCTTTGTTCAAGTTTGAATGTAATCGAAAGCGTCGACCGAACTTGCATCAAAATTGAGTACTCGTCTAGTCCGCCAATCGCTCCGGCAAAAATTTCCACAAAGTTTTAGCCTCAAGAGCTGAAACCAAACAGTATTTTGAAGTTGCGAAGGATTTGTTGTGTCAGCTGGGCCGAGCTGAACAGATTGGAATTTGAAACTGGAAGCTTTTCAACAATTTCTCGGGTGAGTGTTTCTTTGTTTACTGCGGAAGCAATTTCACCATATTTCCTCGGTGTTTTGACGGGTGCCTTGTTGCTTGCAAAACCTCTGGATCTGTTATGATACTAAACGTTTTTTTTTTTTTTCAGCAAGGTCTAAACCTTCCAGTCTGATAGTAATTGCATTGTACTACCTCCATCTTTTTGTTTACCACGGAGAGAAAATTTCTTGAGGCACTTCATTTGCGATCTCGGTTTTCCTCAGGTGGTTTCTTCCATCTCTTCAAGACGAGTCGAGAACTCAGTCGGTTTAATTGTTGCGAGAACCAATCTAGAAAATACTTTTTGTAATTTCCAAGCCTTTGCTAGCTGAGAATACGGGACAATACAAGAGTCAAGCCATTTTTTTTTTTTGCGGAACTGTAAGCTTAATTTGCCGTTCATAAACAAAGTGATAAGAAGTAAAAGCTTTTGCACTAACGATTACAAATTTTGACAGCAAACTTGGTTGCTTTCTTTTTTTTTTATGAAACAGCATTATTAATAATTTGGTGTACTTGCGAGGTCGTTACTCTTTAAAAGCGCTCTGTCATTTTTCTTCCCGATAGACCAAATTACGTATATCGCAGGATATCTGTTACGTGCGGACGACGTATATTGAGTTCACTATGACCATATTTGGGCGGTGTTACAACTGAGATACACTAATTATGACTAAACTGGCTGTTTAGATTTTTTAATCCTATTCTTTCGACGCATCTTTCACAGTTTCACATTTCCACACTTTCACACTTCTACACTTCCAATATTGGAAGGAAATTATTTGAGTAATGGAAGTATATCAAATTATGCAATGCGTTGCCTTAATTATAACTAAACCGGCCCATTCTTTGTTGTTGTTGTTTATTCCATTCTGATGACGCGCTCAATGTTCTTCTACCCTATGTAAAAGCCAAAAAATTTCAACAAAAGAGATCTGATATCTGTTTGGTTTTATCTACACTCTTTATTGATGTTCATTGCGTGAGAAGTATGCCAGTTCAGCTCGCCTTCAAAGGGCTGATTTGTGTACCATTATTCCTTCTTTACTTCAAAAATTAATTTAAAATAGTTTGTATTTGTAATAAGAAGCCAAAAATCATTTCTGCTTCATTCAGAGCTATTGTAGCCGGGTAGCAGCGAGATCTGATTTTGGAGTTTCCTGGAAATTTTGCATAATTATTCTAATTATGCTGCTCGTGACGTCCGGCAGGTTCGATATGTCCTATAATCTCTCTATGTTACTTTAAAGTACATTTTATGCACTATATAAATATGTATGCTATGTTGATTTTTACCACAAAGGATGAGTATGAGAAGAATCTTTGTTAGTATGTCTATTTTTGTGGAAATAGATACCGCCCCCTTGGTAGCACCCAAGTGTATTGAATTAACCCTTCGGGTGGGGTAGGGAAAGAGGTTGTCTGCCCAGTGAAGCACGTCGGATACTCAGTAAGTGACGCGTGACCTTTCTAAATTTGCATCTTGTAGGGTGTCTACTGAGCTCAGCGCAATGGCGTCCTCGAAATGGATCCTATAAATTTTGTTATATAGTATTTCGAAAACAGTGAGTTTCTACTTTTTACAAGGTCAGAGACATTTGAATGTCATCGATAACTTCAGGTGACGGGAATTAATTCACTACGCGTGACTGTGGAACTCGTCCTGAGAATGTATAATGATTGTTGCTTTCATAAGCAAACTAAATTCACGCCGCACAAGTATGATCGTCATTGGTTTGCTTTTTTGTCTCAGGTATACATCGCTACCTCAAACACTGTTATATGTTCTGGTGAATACTTTATCGTCTTGAGAACGCTAAATAGCTAATATAGGACAATTTTGATAGAAAAGCGGAGCAAGTTTCTGGAAAGTGAGTAAGTGTCATTCTTTCTATTCTATGTTACATTTACCTAACACATAAAAATAATTATATGATAATTGTGTGTCAGTATCGCTTTTAGGAACTTCGTCAAGCAAAGTGACGCTGCCTGCTCTCAAGATAACGTATCCCTCAAAAAAGGATTTGATTTGCTAAAGGTGGCAATCATTATCTGAACGAAAGCAGGATCATGTTCTGCATGAGCACTTTTCAGACGGAGTGCTCTGTTTTGACGGGTGTGTTACTATAACGATCGTGATACAAACTATAGTCTTATCTTTGCGTTTGTGTTCCGATATTTTACATGATCCTAAACCATTAGCTACTCTTGAGACTCTTGATGTGAGAAGTCAAATAGTTTATGATTAATATGTAAGCGTTACTACGAGTGGGACGTGATGGCGAGACGATGGTTGAGAATTTGAGCGCTTCCGGTCAAATTCCGTACGAAATTGTATGTATTCCGAGATAAAAGATGAATTTCTTTGTTCCGTTTTGCCTCAACTTGTGATGAAACTGGCTCCTCGAGGGACTAACTCAGTCCTTAGCTATCCGCAGGGCCTACTTCGGTAAAACAGATCCTTTGATCAACTTTACAGCCGTGAGTTGTTTACCAATGACAAATAAGTTTGGAGGGATGGCGTGTGGCGGAATGACATAATTATGCAAAATACGTTATGCGAAAGACTTTCAGGAATAAATGAACTGACTGAAAAGCGTGCCCTGTTTTCGGGTCAATTTTTTAAGCGCAGGCTCTAGAATAACGAATGAACAAGAGATCGAGGATCAGAAAATACAAGCCTGGGAAAGAACTTGTCTGATCGTTTGTTATGAAGTAAAACTGAGATAGAAAAAAATCAGTAGCTGTATTTCGAAGGACTACCGCGACAAAATAAAACTGCATTATTGGATTCACAGTACATCCGCGATAAAACTTATTCGAGAGTTCCGCGTGAACTTAGGAAGCCCGGCATCTGTATGGCGTGTGATCCCCGCCAAAATTAATGTTATGGAATTTCCTATTGTCGAATAAATTTTGATGTATAAATTTCTTGTTCAGGAACCAAATTCTATTCCTCAATATAAAATTTGACAACACCGGATTGGATTCGTAAGTACTAAATTAAATCCTTTCATTGCAAATTCGATCCTTTGCATCAAATTAAGTAACACTAAATTCGATAACACCAAATTCGATTAAATGGAATTCGATCGCACCGAATTGGAATACACCAAATTCGATCACATCAAATATGAATAGTGCGCGCGCACGTAAAACACCGTATCCTACACATTCAAATTCTGGTACCCAGAGCCTAACCGCGCGAGCAAGCCTGGTTACATGGTAAGTAATTTATTTCCCGCGCAAAAGTAATTTATGCCATCAGTCCATGCTTTCGCAAATATGGCAGACGACGAGGACAACAACGAAAACGAAACCTTCGAAAACGCCATATCATTGCTCCGTCAAGCGGAATCATTACTCTCTGCTACTGCTAGGCGTCCTGGAAATAATGATACGCCACAAGTGATTGTGAGTTCATCTAATCAGACGAATGCGAGTAACAGATCAGTTGAGAACCTACAGAATCGTTCTCTTGCAAACTTCCGTGCCTTGTTCGCAAGGTACCCCGCTAGTACTGGCTCTCGATCTCGATCTGCAACACAAGCGCCGCCAAAAAGAGGGCAAATGGTCCGTTTGTAGCAAAAGAAACATGGACCCGTGATTTCTTTTGCAATTTTTTTTCATTTTTTTTAAATTTTTTTTTAAATAAATGCTAGTAGGTAGCACACAGCAACAGATCTTGTCAACTTCTTTATTCTCTCCTACCGGTTTCGTCTGATAACACAGACTTCGTCAGGGAGTTAGAACAAGATAGTGAGGGAACTTATTTTATACCTAATCATTGTAGTACAGATCACGTTCCAACAAGGGTGTGAACAGCGGAAAAAACACCCATGAAGCATTACGTGCAGGATATGACGGGAATCCTGCGTGACGCTGAAAATGCGCAATGTTTAATTTTGGGGCTCACGGATTTAACGCTGTCTAGATGATCTGAGCGACCGTTGCCATTTTCTAGTTCCCTAATAAGACTTGACAATAACTGGCGAATGAACACAGCCATTTGTTCTTGATCCGCCATTTTGTCACTTATGATGTATACCATGTAACCAGGCTTGCTCGCGCGGTTGAGCTCTGGGTACCAGAATTTGAATGTGTAGGATACGGTGTTTTACGTGCGCGCGCAGTATTTAAATTTGATGTGATCGAATTTGGTGTTTTCCAATTCGGTACGATCGAATTCCATGTAATCAAATTTGGTGTTATCGAATTTAGTGTTACTAAATTTGATGCAAAGGATCGAATTTGCAATGAAAGAATGTAATTTAGTACTTACGAATCCAATTTGGTATTGTCAAATTTTATATTGAGGAATGGAATTTGGTACCCGAACAAGAAATTTATACATCAAAATTTATTCGACAATAGGAAATTCCAAAACATTAATTTTGGCGGGGATCACACGCAATACATCTGAAGCACCAATGACTTTCCATAAAAATCCTGTTGGCAAGTTTAGTAAAATATCTTCCCTGGAAATAAAAGCTTTAAGAGCCTTTTTCTGTTCGGGGAAAAATTTATCCACACCAAACTCGTGGCAAACTTCAGAAACTTTCTCGACAGCACCCTGGAACCTCTCACGTCTTTCGCCACTTTGATTTCGCGTAATTGCATTCCTTAAGTTCCTGATATCTGAGAAAATGGTATTGCATCTAATTGGTGAAGAGAACAAAGACGCAATGACGTCAGGAATATGACCTCACATGAAGTCCATCAGACGGGGAATGTGTGTAGCCGCGAGTGACCTGGACCGTCTGAGAATCAGGCTATATTGGCCGTGTTTTCGCGAGGCGGTATGGCTTTCCGTTACAGACAAAATTTTCAAAACGCGTTCATACAATATTAAACGCGCACAAATAAAGCGAAAGTTATTCATATAATATCAAAACAGCAACAAATAAATCGAACCGCATACATATTAATCTCGTACCCAGATCTCCCACGGTCAGGCGGAAGGGAGATCTCACATTTCGACATTCCCGAACGGTTGCTAAAAGATAACATCGGCCTAAGGGAGGTGACGTCATTGGGTACTTCTTTGGAGCAGCCACGATCCGAGATCCGATTATACCGGAATTTGACCTTCATTCACTCTCTTTTAGTAGTTATGGCGGACGACGTCGGTGAAATAAAGACTTCGAACGTTTGTTAGGATTCGTTATGGTAGAATACAGAGTTCTTTCGACTTTCATTCCTCGGCGTCTGAACACTGATCTCAAGGATTTTATGCTCGATTTGTGGAAGAAACGTGGAACTATGAAAACAGTCAAGATTTGCTCAAGTAACATCCACCTACGGGAGGTTAACATCTACCTAAGGGAGGTACGTTTTATAGCACCACGTTTGTAACGTATGTGTTATACTGGCATAATCGTACGCATGGAAAGCTTGTTTGCAAGCATTGAAATTTCAATCTTTCAAGGGCATTTCTAATCGTTGACCTGAGTGTCATTTCATTTATTACCAACTCATAACATCCCCCTACAGCAGGTTAACATGTACCTAAGGGAGGTACAGTAGCTTACGGTGTACATTTTATAGTTTATGTTTTAAAATAGTCAATTTATACGCATAGAAGCTTACTCTCCAGCAGGGAAACGTGGAATCATAACGAGCTTTTCTATCATTAACTTGAATTTCATAATTTTCATTTTTACCAACTCATAACATCCACCTTTTAATCTCACTAGAATGAGATTAATGAGAGGTTTCTCATTTTTTTATTTACACTCATAACATGGAATATAATATATTATTATCAATATTGGTTTTTGGCGACACAGACCTACGCTGGGCCATTTATATTCATCTAATGAAGCACTTTTATAGCCATAAAGACTTGCTGTGAGTGGTGTTATGGGTTTGAATAGAAAAATTGCAGGTGCATTAAAATAGCATAGTAGCTGTGATGATGATTAAAGGCAATTGCTTTCTTGTTGTTGTTGTCGTGTTTTCTTGGTTGACCCCATCAACCTGTAATTTCCACATTAAATTTAGCTAGAAGTGACTGTTTATGCCTGTTGAAATGGTAGATCATTTTTAAAAATATAACCCTTAATATGTCAGAATTAATTTTAATTTAATTTGTGATCACTTACAAGAGGTTTGACTCTTTGACTGCTTACTACAGTGCATTGACAATACTGGTTTTATTTTATTTCTTTCCAGAATGCAATACTTAAACTGCGCAGACCGCTGAAGAAACAGCTACCTCAAAGACACCTATAGATGACTCATTAATTCCACAAAAGACATTGTGTACTCAATTCATACGCATAGAAGCTTACTCTTCAGCAGGGAAACTTGGGATCATAAGGAGCTTTTTTTTATCACTGACTTGAACTTCATTTTACTTTTACTAACTCATAACAATTCCAGCTACAGGAGGTAAACATCTACCTGAGGGAGGTTATGATGTTTATAGCACCATGCAAGTATGTATTATAATAAGGAAGAATTGACTTGAAGAAAGCTTACGAACCTTAAGGGGCTTTTGCACTTCGTGCACAAGGCCCTCAAATTTGGAATGTCATCCCTCTTTCCTTAGGTAATTCGCTTGCTATCTCGAATTGTAGACAAAAACTTAGAGATTACTTTCAATCAAATCGTGAATTCATATCCTTTTGAACTCTCGTATACAAGGCTTAGCTTAATTTAATATTTTATTTGTTATTTATTTAATATTTTTTCATTTAAGTTATTATTATTATTATTATTATTATTATTATTATTACCACTATTATTAACATTAATATTTATCTATTTATGTATTTGTAAACTGTAAAGTAATTGCACCATTTTGATCAATCTCCTGTATGAATTGTGCCATATAAGCCCCCGGCTTCGGCATCTCAGTATCGATTTATTACTTAATATTACCATGCACTCTCTTGTACTATTATTATGAATAAAGAGCGTTATATAGTATATTGTCTCAGTCGTTCAATAATTATTGTTTTCAAACAGGAAAAAAAAAAGAGAAAAGTCCAAATTCTCCCATGCCAAAGGTACAGTGTAAGTGCAGTTCAATTTCAAATTCCCTTCTTGCCAGGCATGGTATATGGTCAAATGCCATGGGGCAAGGGGGGGGGGGGGGGCATGCCGTTGTTCAAACTTGACTTGTTCTTTAACTCATGACAAAGCTCCACTCGTATTTAGAAGCATAGAGCTTACTTGATAACAATGACACGTCATGAGCTTAAAACATGAAAACGAAAACATTTAGGGGTGGTCATTTGGATCTTTTGAAAAGCACACTCAAAGGTTCGTGGCATGGCTCAATTTTATTTTGACCTTTACTTGAGGTACAGATTTGTTGAATAACAAAATAATAGCCCCTTTATGTCATATCTTTTTGAATCAATAGCCATTAAGGTTAGCAACCATAACTGTAATTGAATATGGATATTTGAAAGATACATTTCAATATCAGGTGAAAGATTAAGTAGAAGAAAGACCCTCAGTTATTTTTTGGGATTTCTTTTCACCACTGCTTAAGTTGTAGAAATAACTAAGAATCTTTCTTCCAATTAAACACTACCAAAAAATGTTGGTCATTTTGTATCTTTCCGGTCTAAGTGGTACATATTTACCAATCTAGCAATTTCCTGCTAGAGAGGAACAAAGTTATGACCATTCCCATACAATCCATCATTATATGGGAGATCCTCCGGCAATTAACCCTACAAACTTGACTATCAAGTTTTACATAATTTTGCCACATGGCGAGAGAACTTGCTTGACAATAACAGTTCAATTACATCTGTTGTACACAATGTCTTTTGAGGAATTAAGTCATAGGTGTCTTTGAAGTAGCTGTTTCTTCACCGGTCTGCGCAGTTTAAGTATTGCATTCTGAAAAGAAATAAAATAAAACCAATATTGTCAATGTACTGTAGTAAGCAGTCAAAGAGTCAAACCTCTTGTAAGTGATCACAAATTAAATTAAAAATTAATTCTGACATATTAAGGGTTATATTTTTAAAAATGATCTATCATTTCAACAGGCATAAACAGTCACTTCTAGCAAAATTTAATGTGGAAATTACAGGTTGATGGGGTCAACCAAGAAACAACAACAACATCAACCAGAAAACAATTGCCTTTAAACATTATCACAGCTACTATGCTATTTTAATGCACCTGCAATTTTTCTATCTAAACCCATAACACCTCTTACAGCAAATCTTTATGGCTGTAAAAGTGCTTCATTAGATGACCAAAATGGCCCAGCGTAGGTCTGTGTTGGCTAGACACTAATATTGATAGTAATGTATTATATTCCATGTTATGAGTGTAAATAAAAAATGAGAAAACTTCATTAATCTCATTCTAGTAAGATTAATAAAATAATAATAATAATAATAATAATAATAATAATAATAATAATAATAATAATAATAATAATAATAATAATAATAAAGTAAAGCGAATATTGTAAAACTCGACACACACACTAATACACCAGGAGGGCGTTTCAACCAAACTGCCTCGAAAATTGAAATGTATCTCTACAAAACAACTCTTAAATTCCTAGAAACAATGTGGAATAACGTCTTTTGTATTTTCAGTGCAAATAAATTGCTTTTCTACAAGAAGATCAAAATGTTTAACTCAGTATATTTACAACATTAAAACTGCGCCTGAAACAAGCTGAAGCGAGTGAATTCCATTAAAACAAAACCATTATTAATTTTTCTTCTGGACGAAATCCTTTCCTCTTTTATGTTTTGAACTTAAGTACTTTTTGTTTTCTTTCATCAGGTCTACGTCAGCTCTCTGACTGGCGGAAATGTGCAAATGTAGCCGTTTTTAATAACATTTGTTTGAAATTCACGAAATGCAATACGTACTCAGCTCAAATAAAAGAGCGATTTTCGTTTGACCTTCAAACACAGCTTCCAGCTTCGACAGATTATTCTGGTCTAGCCATTCGCTAAAGTACTCAATGGACTTGCCAGCGAAAAACGTGGCCTTTTCCGCGTGGTTAGCCGCCATTGTGTCACCCCATAAATCCTTGCGCGAGTAGTTATTTCGATTTGCCCCACCCCCTACCCCCGGGCAAGACCGCTGGAGGAAATTCCCGACCCCCGGGCAGGACGGGCCGGGTTTTCCCGGGGGTGTGCCCGGGGGGGGATGGTAACAGGTAGAATTGAACCACGCATAAACGGCATGTACACGAAGTGCAAGAGCCCTTAAGATTCGTAAGCTTTCCTCAAATCAATCCTTCCTTATTATAATACCTACTTGCATGGTGCTATAAAAATCATAACCTCCCTTAGGTAGATGTTTCCCTCCTGTAGGTGGATGTTGTGAGTTGGTAAAAATAAAAATTGTGAAATTCAAGTCATTGATAGAAAAGCTCCTTAAGATCCCAAGTTTCCCTGCTAGAGGGTAAGCTTCTATGCGTATGAATTGACTATTATAAAACATAAACTATAAAATGTATACTGTAAGCTGCTGTACCTCCCTTAGGTAGATGTTAACCTCCTGTAGGTGGATGTTATGAGTTGGTAATAAATGAAATGACACTCATGTCAACGATTAGAAAAGCCCCTGCGAGATTGTAAGTTTGAATGCTTGCAAATAAGCTTTCCATGTGTACGATTGTGCCAGTATAACACATACGATACAAACGTGGTGCTATAAAACGTACCTCCCTTGGGTAGATGTTAACCTCCCGTAGGTGGATGTTACTTGAGCAAATCTTGACTGTTTCCATAATTCCACGATTCTTCCACAAATCGAGCGTAAAATCCTTGAGATCAGTGTTCAGACGCCAAGGAACGAAAGTAGAAAGAATTCTGTATTCTACCATAACGAATCCTAACAAACGTTCGAAGTCTTTATTTCACCGACGTCGTCCGCCATAACTACTAAAAGAGAGTGAATGCAGGTCAATTTCCGGTATAATCGGATCTCGGATCGTAGCTGCTCCGAAGAATAACCCGATGACGTCACCTCCCTTAACCAAATGAGATCTGGCTACGAGATTACACACACATAAATCGAACTGACACAAATATCAATCGAACCGTACAAAACTAAATCGAACCGCATACATATAAATCCAACCGTACAAATAATATCAATCCAACCGCATACATATAAATCGAACGTACCGTACAAAAATATATAAATCAAACTTTCAAAAGCTGGTCAGCGGTTAGCAAAAATGGGCAGGTAGGTAATTCATATATGGTAATTATTATAGGCTTAGGACCTTCAAGTCACTAGTGTGACGTGTTGTTTTGAGGTATATAAAAATGTCGGTGCGAAACCAGGTCACCCATTAGGAGAACAACAGAGAACATTATAACCTCTTCGAAATTCCATGACAGTGGACTATCAGGGCTGTCAACTCTCTCGGATAATCAGGTAGACTCCAGATTTTGAACCATATCTCCCGGTCTCCAGATTTATGTCTAATCTCCCAGATAATTGCCGAAGTTCGCTATTTGGCGCAGACTCGACTTTCCGAGAATAAAAAAATGCAATGTGTAGCGTTGATTCAGCTGTTGTTTTATATAAGCCCCCCCCCCCCCCCCCCTCCTGAAGCTGTGAATTTAGCCTTGATGGCACACCCCTGCAAGGGGCTTTGTTGTTGCTGGCTGGGAAGTCATATTCTCCATATTTGAAGACGTGAGAGGCTGACAGCCCTGTAATATCCACAAACCAAATCCGGTCGGAAGACCAATAATTTCGGGCTGTGAAGGCCCAACAGAAAGATTATCATCTTTTGTGGACAAATTGCTCCAGCCCATCGCACAAAAACAGAAATCGTATCTAAAAGATACAACGGTTTTCGTAAACTTCATAGAAAAGACAAAGGTCTCTCAAGCTACTATCTTAGTATCAATGGATCTAACAAGCTTGTATACAAACATATTATAGGATGAGGGAATTACAACAGTATTCTATTTCATAACACTCTATTCATGCTCAGTTGAAATAAGATATGGGAAATAATATTCCTCAGCGGTCTAAGCCAAGCTGGAACAGCTTGGCTTAGGGTAGCAGTGTTTTTGACACACGCGAATTTGGTCAGGGTGGGTGGGTGGGCCGTTCCTTCCTTCACTGCTCCGCTGGCTGAGACTAAGCACGAAAGGAGTGTTATTCTACTTCGACTCAGTATTTATACCCTTGGAACACCCTTGTGCACATGCCTGCGTGCATTGAATCGCAAGGGATATGTTAATTTAATGTATTTCAGTTTCGCATATCATTAGGAGTGTTATGAATAGTATTCTATTTCATAACACTCTATTCATGCTCAGTTGAAATAAGATATGGGAAATAATATTGCTCAGCGCCACTCACGCCATACTGTTCATCTTTAATTTCATGATAAGCTCCTTTCTTTACTTCTTACTTACAACAAACATCAATCTTATCCATAAATACCCCTAAACCTTCCCAAACCTTACAATTCCCAAACCTACCCAAAACTAAAAGAAAAGACAGTATGTTGGTAGATCACAAAAACGTCTAGTACATAGCTAGACATCGGTTTGAGCCGCCATTTTAGGGCATCGTTCCGCGACTTTCTTCCAAAACGAGTTGTGAGCGTGAAGCTCTCCAGCTCTATATTTACTGGGGTCTCGGAAGGACAACTCATTTACATCCCCTATAATCTCGCCTTACTCCACACGCATGACCTTTTACATTAGTTCACGTGCTGTCATCTCGCCGCTGACCGCTATGGAGTTCCCCATGGAGTCTACCCATTGAATTGTATTCACCCCAGACTGTCCAGGAGTGATAGCATTATCAAAGTTCTTGTCATATTCCCAAGCCCATGAAATGATTTTCTAGCGAAACACATCAAGAACAAAAGGCATTATTCCCACGGGTGAAACCCCCAAAGTGGTCAGCAGAGAGATGACAGCTCTGACCCAGTAATCCTGGGAGGGTTACTAGAGACCCTGTTTTCAAAGCTATCAAAACTCTGAGAATATCGAGTTTATTACTAATGAAGAGAAAAACACTCACATAAGACATGACTGAATTGAGGATACGTTTATTACCCAAACAGAAAACCTAAACCAACTTAACATATGTTGTCTGCGAAAAGTTCACACTTTATTTTGCGGCTGACGCTGGAGAGGTGCCATTCTTCTGCAGCCCCATGTTCCCAGAAAGATCCCTTTTTCTTGCCTCGCAGAATCGTTTAATGTGGCCAAGTTTACCACAGTAGAAACACGACATAGGCCTTCCCGGATTGCTCGGGAAATCTCTGACATTTCTCTCCCGGCCTTCCCAGTAATAGGGAGACACAGCTGCAGTCCCGGCCCGGTCCCTCGAACGATAGTGTTTCTCTACCTTCGCTACACAATCGAAGATCTTTTCATGATCTTTATCGCCCAAAAGGCGCAGGACGAGACTTCTAAATTGATCCCGAGGCACATGGAGCTTTCCACGGACTGTTTGGTAAACCAAACGATAGAAATTCTGGCAGTCATGCTTGGTATCTTGAGCCGTAAGTTGAAGCGATTCTAGCATCTCCAAGGCTTCGTATTTATTGAAATCTGATAGGGGACGAGACGAGATGCGTAGGCCATAATCTTCATTAAGGAGTTTTCCACAGATGATTTAGTCATTGTCTCAACCGTCTAAATAAACTTCAGGACTTCAGCCTGTAACCTCCAAAAAAGGAGAAAAAATTCCCAAGCAACAAACACGCCATGACTAGTAAAACTGATAACTATACTCCCTGACGGAGCATACCTAGTTAGTCTTTGCCCTTGTAACACGACATGGCGTATCTTTATCTTCAACAAATATACCCGGCGGGTTCTCGGTTCGTGCCTAGACACAGCGTATAAACCCTGGTGAGAAACCTCACCCCCGGGATTACAGCCGGCGTATACATCCTCGCGAGAAATCTCACCCTCGGGACTACACCCGGCGTATAAATCCTGGTGAGAAAACCCACCCCCGGGACTACACCCGGCGTATAAATCCTGGTGAGAAAACTCACCCCGGGACTACACCCGGCGTATAAATCCTGGTGAGGAAACTCACCCCGGGACTACACCCGGCGTATAAATCCTGGTGACGATACTCACCCCCGGGACTACACCCGGCGTATAAATCCTGGTGAGAAAACTCACCCCCGGGACTACACCCGGCGTATAAATCCTGGTGAGGAAACTCACCCCCGGGACTACACCCGGCGTATAAATCTTGGTGAGAAAACTCACCCCCGGGACTACACCCGGCGTATAAATCCTGGTGAGGAAACTAACCCCCGGGACTACACCCGGCGTATAAATCCTGGTGAGGAAACTCACCCCCGGGACTACACCCGGCGTATAAATCCTGGTGAGAAAACTCACCCACGGGACTACACCCGTCGTATAAATCCTGGTGAGAAAACTCACCTCCAGGACTACACCCGGCGTATAAATCCTGGTGAGAAAACTCACTCCCGGGACTACACCCGGCGTATAAATCCTGGTGAGAAAACTCACCCCCGGGACTACACCCGGCGTATAAATCCTGGTGAGAAAACTCACCCCCGGGACTACACCCAGCGTATAAATCCTGGTGAGAAAACTTACCTCCGCGACCGCACGTGGTAAAAAATACGAAATCTCGAGTTCGTTTTGACCGCCGGCAGCAACATTTTGGGCAAGATTTTGACCCGCCGCTTGTGCAGCCTGTGGCACTGGTACACCTTGTGCGGCTGGTAGAACTTGAGCAGCTTGTGCAACTTGCACGGCTTGTGGAACGTGAACAGCTTGTGCCACGTGCGCGGCTTGTTGAGCTTGAGCAGCTTGTGCGACTTGTGGAACTTGTGCTGGAGGGTTTACTAGCGGTTGAGGAAATTGTACTCCCGGCGCTGGAGCTTCAGCCATGATTCTAGAAAATTCGCGTGGGTCGAAAACTGAAGAGATGTCGTTCACTGCTCCGCTGGCTGAGACTAAGCACGAAAGGAGTGTTATTCTGCTTCGACTCAGTATTTATACCCTTGGAACACCCTTGTGCACATGCCTGCGTGCATTGAATCGCAAGGGATATGTTAATTTAATGTATTTCATCAGGAGTGTTATGAATAGTATGCAAAACATACGAGGCATTCCACAGCAATAAACCTCCTATACCGTCACACTAGCTCAAAGAAATGCTTAAACTTATCCTTTAGGGAAATTCATTCCAATTTGTTGGAAACAATCAGTATCTTCAGACCCATGGAATTGCAATGGATACAAAAATAGCCGTTGCATTTGCAAACATCTTTATGGCCGATATTGAAACAAAAATGATAAGTCAAAGTAAAACAAAACCAATAGAATAGAAACGTTTTATTGATGACATTTTCTCACTGTGGAACAGTGACAAAAAGGAAATTGACTTGTTCATTGAGCAAGCTAACAACTTCCATCCTTCAATTAAATGTATGGCCGAAATTTCAGAGAATGAGACAAGCTTTCTCGACACTATTATTTTTAAAGGAATACGTTTCAGTAATGAATCGATCCTTGACATCCGTACGCATTACAAGCCTACTGAAACCTTTCAGTATACACATTATACCTCGAGCCATCTACTGGGTGTGAAAAGAGGTTTTATTGAAGGCGAGGCACTCAGACTTCTGAGAACAAACTCTTCTGAAACAACGTTCGAAGAAAGTATCTCCAATTTTAAATCGCGCCTCATAACGCGCGGATACCCCCACAAGATGATACAGACGTTATCAGAAGTCAACTTCGCCGAAAGACATTCGCCTCTACAACAAAAGAAAAAAACTCGAAACAAATCTTGCCTTTTGTGACAACATACCACCCATCGGTGCGTAACCTTAAAAATATATTGATGCAAAACTGGAACTTAATACAAAATCGGCCTTTGCTGAAAAGCATATTCAAAAATCCGCCAATTATATCCTACAAGACAGGAAAATCTCTTAAGGACATGCTCGTTAGGATGAAAATATAAGGCAGCGTTCAAAAGAGTTTTGATGTAATTGTGCGAGAAGCTCGTGAACTCTTTGTGATGCTTCCACTGTCATGGGATTTCGGAGAGGTTTGTAATGTTCTCTGTTCTTCTCGTAATGGGTGACCTGGTTTCGCACCGACATTTTTATATACCTCAAAACAACACGTCACGCTAGTGACAGGAAGGTCCTAAGCCTATAATAATTACCATATATGAATTACCTACCTGCCCATTTTTGCTAACCGCTGACCAGCTTTTGAAAGTTCGATTTATATATATTTGTACAGTACGTTCGATTTATATTTATATGTATGCGGTTGGATTTATTTTTGTACGGTTCGATTGATATTTGTCTAAGTTCGAGTTATATGTATGCGGTTCGATTTATCAATGCACGCTTCGATTTTTTTTTTGCTGTTTTGATATTAAATGAATGAGTTTCGCTTTATTTGTGCGCGTTTAATATTGTATGACCGCGTTTTGAAGATTTTGTCCGTGACGAAACGCCTTATCACTTCACGTTTCGTGTGCTAATCAATTACATTTTCAAAAGTGACCGTTAAAATTGACAATTTTTCCTCCTACATCGTCCAGTTAAAGGAAATCGTCTAATTGATTTTTTCATTTCTTTTGCTCCTCTTGCCAAGGAACTCTGCTACATACGAAGCTCAAGAAAATGAAAGAAACACCAAAGGATAGTTTTGAAGAAATGGCGGGTACGTACTGGGAACGGAAGGAAACATTCAGCAAACAACAAGAAAGACAACTAGTGCATGTGGTCATTATACTTGCAAATATTGATGATAGTGTTCTATTACCAACTGCGTGTATTGGAACGCTTTCCGTTCAGCCCAAATGTTCGGTTAGTCCGGTTGAAATAAGATGTTACGCTCTGATCAAACGGAAATTTTCCGGAACAAACGGATGACCATTGGAGGTATTTTATTTTTTTCGTTCCTAACGGCTGGAACATAAATTACCATTTTTGAAAACTTATTTATTTTTTTTTTGTCTTTTTTGCGCCATCATTGCACCACCACGAGTCTAACGGTTGATTTTATTTGATCAACCAATTGCCGGGTCTGATATACCAATGAGATTAAAAGTTTAGAAGAACTGGAAAACAAGCATTTCTATTTGACATGGTAAGTTCCGAAATTTATCACCGAAAATTTTGGCTAGATGGGAAGTGCTCTTGGCTATTTCAGACCTGAAATCATTCCTGCAAATATTCTTCTTTTTTCTTCTCTGCCACTGATCAGTAAGATGATTTGATTTCAGGCTAGGCTATTGACAATTGCTCAATAATTAACAAATCAATGAATTTTCTTGATAACGGCAATTACCTAATGTGTATCTGAGAGGTTCCTGAAAGGTGTAGACTTGGTCAAATATGATCGAATTCGTATAAATGCAAGTGAGTTTGCAATGTCTGTAGTTTTTGAACTTACGTTTTCTGGTAGAAAAAGGTTCTTGTAAGGTGCAGACTTGTTCTGTGGAATGGAGTTACTTTTCAAACAGCAATAAAACTTGACCGACGAAACAACGATCTTTTAAAGCTGCTTGGTTTATTTCCTTTTTAGGGATAGACACTGAACAGGATGAGCAACGAAATTCCATACAGTGCAGTGACAGTCCCCCTAGACTCAGCATTCAGCCTCCAAAGCCAAGTGGTCTTCCCCGCTTCAGTTTTCCTTGGAGCTTTGTTCATCTACCTATTGATGTTCTTTTGTTAACTGTGGAGGATCACGAATTTTTAAGCTGTTTTTCCTATCTGGTTCATCCTTTCAAGAGTTTCTGTGAAGAGATTGGCTACGTATTCTTTGGAACCGTGAATGGTGGCCACCAGGAAAAGCTGAAGATTGCCCTGATAAGATGCTACAAACGCTCTTCAGCTCTAGGCGGGTCTTTGACCGTGGTCAAAAATGCATTCGGGGTCCTACAGCCCAAAGCGGTGTTTTCTGTCGGATCCTGCATTGGGTTAAATTGTGAAAAAACCCAATTAGGTGACGTTGTTGTATCTTCCAAGTTAACAACAACGAAATTTAAAACGCCTGTTAGCAGACGCATTGGTAATATCATTAGACATGTAGCTGACGGCTGGGTTCCTCCGTTGGAAAGCCCAGAAGAACGAGAGGTAAAAGTACACTGCGAAGGGGATGTCCTTAGTGTACCAATAGCAGCCAGTTTTGGATGGCGACATGAAGATATTATCCAACAATACCCTGAAGCAATCGCCGTAGAAACGGAGGATGAAGGTAAAAGGTTCGGTCATACATACAGATTAGCCTTATTGTAAACGGCACTGAATGAATTTCTCCAAGGGCTTAGTCGTGGGTTCGATTCCAAAAGGAATCGGCGATTTTTCTTTCTTCCTTTTCTCTCATTTTCCCTTTGTTTTTATCTTTTAGTTTTGGTTTAGCTGATTTGGGTTGGTTCATTGAGCAAATAGATTGGGTTATAACAAGAATTCCAAGCACAAAAGCTAAATGAAAGTGCTTGTCTGCAGTTAAGAAGGGACCAGTTTTCATAATAGGCTTGACAACAAATCAGAAACAGATATTTCAAACGTAATACCTTTTTGAGCTCTGTTCAGTCCACTTGTTAGAGTTAAATTGTGGTATTAATTTAAGACGTCTGGTCAACAAGGAGGATACATGTCGAAATGCTCTAGGGGCCATTTGGACGAGTGCCATTTGATCGAAAGAATGGTTCCTTAACATCTTGTCATCTGATTCTAGGTCTTTATGCGGCAGCCTATGGTCATAAGGTTGAATGGATGATAGTGAAAGGCGTTGCCAGTTATGGCGATGCCAGTGAGCAGCCTTTAAGTGATAAATGGAAGTCTTTTGCAAGCATCATGGCGGCTTCCGTTGCTGCTAAGATTTTGAATGATCCTGTCATTTTCCAAGGATGGCCGCACTATAATCCAAGTAAGTTTTTAAATTACTGGAAAAGTAAGATAAATGTCTTCCTAAGACTGGTTTCTCAGCAATTTTAAAAAAGTCGTTGGACAACTCATTGTAATGGCCATGGCAATGTACTCTGTTCTTATCATTTTGTTAAACGGATAAAAATTGAACTTTCCAATTTATATTGATTCTTGAATGAAACCAAACAGTTTTTAATAATGGTAATTGAACTTCGTGTCGTGGTCTTAAATCATACACAATTACCAGTATGATTTCAGACTCAAATTGCACGACACGAATTTCAATTACCACTTTATTACACCCATATTTTGAAATCGCATAGTTTTTTTTGGCAATATTTATATTTATTTATCCACTTCGCTAAGTGTTCACGCGGCTAACATGCAAACTTAAACGATAAAGAATGGAAAATAGAATAGTCGATTTTCGAAATTTCGACCATGAAATGAAATGTGATGAAATGTGATTGGTCATTATTATTTCATTATCGTTTTGATGGGCTAAATAAAGGAAGCGATTTAAAGCAAAAAAAGTGCGATTCGAGACTAAATCGCACTGTCAAGAGCCAAGCAAATTGCAAGAATCACCAGTGATTTCAAAATGGGTTTAATAAATACAATAAATAAATATATCAGGTCGACCTGCCTTGTAGAAGAACTCTAACTTGAGTTCATAAATTTCCCAGCCAACTCTCTTAGTTTCGGGTGTTGGTCTTTGTTTGTAAGTATATATGTGTTCAAGAATGAAACGGTTTTTCAATAGTCCTGTGGTGGGTGTTCTGTGTCATCTAGACGAAACGAATTCAGCCGTATCCTCCATTCCAAGCACAATCACCTCACTTTATAAAGCCTGTTGGCCTCTCACCCTCAAAAATCGTGTTATACTGTTTTCCAACAAGTCTGAGTGCCATCTGGGTTATTTTAACGGATTTCTAGGCTCGGTTATTCTTTATGAAATTCTCATAAATCGGCATTCTACATTAGGTTTTCCTTATTGAATTTACAGTGTATCAATCTGCTTTAATCAGCCAAATGACAGCAGTTTTTTTTCCGGATCATGCGGACACGCACCTACATTGAAGATTAATTGTGTTGAGAGGGTTATCGCTTTGAAGCTGTGCCAACAGGACTCTTGTGTGTTGTCCTGCATTTCGTGATCTGCTCACCTCTGGTTTATTGACAGATCTGCCTGCAAGCAACAATTTCAAATTACTTGCAAATTCATTTACAAATTCAATCACTTCTTCAAAATTATTCAAAGCACTTTACTAGATTTTACTTCACAAGAATGCAACTAATAATTTTTCTTATTAGACATGAGGAAATAAAGGTTTTTGTTGTTGTTTGCTTCATCCAGATTTCCAAACACAGTGTTTCAAGATAGACTGTTTTCTTAGGTTCCGGGTACTTAGAAGTTATAGATGAATTCTCTCATATAGTTACTGGTAATAGTTAAACAAACATTAAAAAAAAAAAGAAAACGAACAAACTAAATCTCCGGATAACAAAAAAAAAAAAAAACTTTTCTTTGCGCTATGAGTTTTAAACTTTATCTGACGTATTTCTAAGGATTGTATATCAAGTAGCAGACACAGTCAAGTGGGGGGTGGGCAGTTGGTTACAATACATGAGACTCAGTGGTTGGGATACTCTATCGTGAAAAGCTTCCACTCACAAGTGGTGTTTAATTGCTAGCAATGCACATCCAACTGGAATTTCTTTTACAACAGCTAATTTTTTTCTCCGGTTTGATTGCGAGACCATCACAGGACCTGTAGCACAAGAGAAAGCTAAAGGGAAAGCAGCAGCCTCACAGCAACCCCAAGCTGGTATTCATGGCGCAACAGTACCTCACACCTCTACTAGGAGACCAGCAATGGCCACAACCGCTTCCGAGAGTGGGACTGTCGGAAACGAACGCATTCCCCCTGCAAACGAAGCATTATTAAGATTTATTGACTCATATACCTTCAACGGATTTGGCGTTCCTCGTCCGGCGGGGAGAAATGACTTTGTACGTTATGTCAAAGACGTGTGCAAAGCGCTGGTTGGTGATATCCGTGAAGGTAAGCCTGATAGCCACAGTGCATGGCATTGCATATGGCAGTGCATGGCAGTTCAGTCACTGAGACCTGGTCTTTTCCATTTTACTGCTCAGTTCAAATTTAACCTCAGTTTAATTTTAGGTGGAAAGTTGAAATAAAAAAAAAGACGAATATCCAACGTGCAGGGGTAAAAAAAATGCAACGAAAATCACTTAAATTTTTTGTTACTAAGTAATGAATTGGATGAATAAATGGAAGGTTTTTTCGGGGACGAGTACAATCCATCCGGGCATTTTCGCCCGATGGGCACTTTGCCCTGCTAGCACAGCGCTAATAGTGTATCTCCGCGGATGGCTTGTATGACATCACGTGATCAATTTAAAGTGATCGGGCTTGGTGAAAATTTTGTAGTGAACTATACTGGGTGTTATTGTCGATCGATCAGTGTAATGAAAATCACAGTCAGCAAAATTTTCCATATCTCGGATGGTGTTAGGTTGTGTGTATAAAATTCTGCGATGTTCGTCTGCGAAGGAAAGCTTTCAGAGGAAAGTAAGCGTTGGTTACCACCAACACTTCTTGTCAGGTGAAAAACCCGTTATATACAATTAACAATTTCTACTAACAAAATTATCAGATTCTCTTTTGACGTTTGTAAATGCAGGGGAAGAATAAGTCTTTCTCCTCAGAGAGAGAAGAAAGAGACGTGAAATGCACGAAGGAAGACTAACTTATACGTCAGGGAGAAATTATAAATTTTACCCAGGATAAAATGAGAAGATAAAACTCTCCAACCGTTTCAAACTGTGGTTAAATAGTTTACAACTTTTTTTAAAGCATCTGCTAAACCATGTGTGTATTTTTATAACTTATTTCTGCCATAAGTACCAAGTGAGATTAAAGCACGAGGACCAAGAGCGCAGCTTGCCTATGTAGATGCGTTGAAGACTGGAAAAGTAAAGGTGCACCGTGCTAGAATCATGCTGATAGGCCAAGATCGAGCGGGAAAGACGAGTTTGAAGAAATCCCTCTTAGGTCTGCCATTCGACCCTGATGAGCAAAGCACTGATGGAATAGAGGTTGACCCATCAAAGTTACAAATTGACGTTGATCAAGTGAAGAACTGGCAGCGAACTGACGAGAAGTTAAGTGTGTCTCAGTTTGCAAACGACCTTGCAAAGATGGTGGCTGCTCAGATTGGAGAAGATGAAACAAGTGTAAACCCAGGAGCTCAAGATGAACCAGAGGAGATGACATATCAAAAGAATGAGGTTGGTATCCTGACATACATAGATAAGAAGGAGAATTTTTAGACTGAAGTAAGGTAACTGTACAATGCAACAACAGCACAATACAACACAATGTAATGAATACGTTACCGCCGACACAATGCAATACAGTACATTAATAGTTTAAAGATTTTTGTTAATTATTTTTACCCAATTTGTCAAAGCCTAGTTTAGCAGCCAACATTTTTTCCTTTATGAATGCTACTACTGAAGGTTTGTTCCGTTATGTTGATCAAAGTAAGTTTCTATGGTAACTTTGGTAACTAAACTGAGGTCTTATTTTTCTGACCCTTATGACCAGAGCACTGATGGAATAGAGGTTGATCCATCAAAGTTCGAAATTGATGTTGATCAAGTGAAGAACTGGCAGCGAACTGACGAGAAGTTAAGTGTGTCTCAGTTTGTAAACGACTTAGCAAAGATGGTGGCTGCTTATTTTGAGAGAGAGGGAACAAGCGTAATACCAGGGACTCAAGATGAACTAAAGGAGATGACATATCAAAAGTATGAGGTTGGTGTCCTGACATACATAGATTAGAAAGAGAATTTTGAGATTGAAGTAAGTAACTGTACGATGCAGCAACAGCACAATACAACACAATGTAATGAATACGTTACCGCCGACCGGCAATGCAATGCAGTACGTTAATAGTTTATAAGTTTTTGTTTTATTATTCTTACCCAGCTTGTCAAAGAGTAGTTTAGCAGCCAACATTTTTCCGTTATGAATGTTACCACTGGAGGTTTGTTTCGTTATGTTGATTAAAGTAAGTCTCTATGGTAACGTTGGAAACTAAACTGAGGTCTTATTTTTCTGATTGAATAGTCTGGTTTTACCGCCGCTGAAGAAGATGAGTCTATGGAGAAAAACTCTCAAGTGAATCAGGTTGGTTACATTATTTGTAAAAGAAAAAAAAAGTAAGCACATCAAAACAGAAACTATTGTTAGACTATATCGAACGCATTTTTTCGGTTTCAGTCAAGCTCGATGACATGAACACAGACAATTTTTGCTACAGAAGTACAGTGAAACTAAAGGAGCCATAATGGTAAAAACAAAAAAAAAAACAAAAAACAAAAAATCAAAGCAAAATAAAAGAGAGAAAGCTTTGCACCAGCGATTGTTTGAAATTCATTTTGCCCCCTGCTAAACTAATACGTGAATTAACTTTATCAAGCTACTTTCAGGGCAGTCATCATAGCGTTGATTACAAACGAAGCACTTCCGAAAGGATGACTTGTATTGCGAGGGTATCAAGTTAAAATCTTCCTGATGGATTGCTATCACATGAGACCCTGCCTCAAATCCTAGGCGATTTTTTGGGAAACAAAAAAAGCAAAGTTAAGTGGTCAAACTGCGGTCTTGATTGGTTGACTGATAAAAACGTAAAACGGTGTTATAAAACAGCTTAAGAATGAGTAGTTTTACCTTTTGAGCCATGTATTTTATTTCCAGACCAGACAGCAATGATTTCGTAACCATTCAAAAAACTCCTTTCAGGATCCTATCAGGAAAGGAACCACACCTAAATTTGCGAAAGTCCATGAAGCTAAGCGCCACAACGAGAAAGCAGCTAAAGATACTACATTGAATTTCGACCCTGCTCTGCCTCCGGAGGAATTCACAGATCTTCTCGTTCAACATTTAAAAGGTTTAAATCTGCCAAGTGATTCAACATCAGCGAAAAACCACATGACTCTAGACCTGTGGGACTTTGCCGGACAACATCTTTTTTACGCTTCTTATCCAGTGTTCTTGTCATCACGAGCAGTTTATATGCTGGTCTACAATCTCAGCAAAGGATTAACGAACATTGCTGAGCCGTGTGTCAGACAAGGTGTTAATAACATTCTTTTAACAAACCCAAATGGCGAAACAAATTTGGAGAACTTGTTGACGTGGCTTGTTTCAGTCAGAACTATGTGTTCAGGAAAACCAAATTTAGTGAACGACAAAGAAGAGGCTAGCAAAGAGCCACCTCACCTACGTCCCCCTGTGTTTGTCGTAGGAACACATGCTGACAAACCTTTCCAGGACATTAACATAATGGAACAGCTGATCCAGACGGTGCTTTCTCGAAAAGACTTTGATGGTCACGTGATCCGGCCGTTTTTTTCAATTGATAATACGCAAGGGTCATCAGGGGCTGGCGTTCGTGCACTTCAGGGAAAAATGATCGAAGTGTTACAACAAGAGCCATACATGGGGGAGGAGGTACCACTTCGGTAAGTTTACAAAATAAGAACCAGTTGCAACATCACGCACTCGGCTTTTGAGTTCGTTAAAAGCGCACATAGTTGACCGTTGTTTTCCTTGATTATTCAGTAACTGAATATCAAGGTGAACGTTGAGGTATCTAGAAGTTGTCTTCAACGTTAGAATGTAACAGTATCAGGGAATGGACGTCAAAAACTTGAAAAGTTCGTTCGGAAGGAGAACGGATTGGAAAAGGCAATTTTTCACAGACTTTGCAGTTTCTAGAGACAGAGAGCGTACCATACAGGCAAAAACATTCATCTACTTTGCATGATAAGACAGCTGAAAAGTCAAAGCTACCAATATCGGATTTGTATGTTTCATGTATTTGGATTATTTCCTTTTTTTTCCCTTCAGGTGGTTTACCTTTGAGAAGGTCATTAAGGCTTTGATTGCCAAGAAAACGTATTACCTAAACCTGGAACAACTCCAAACCATTATCCAGGAAGTGTGCTTTATCAGGAATGAGAACGAAATTGCCACCATGTTGGATTTCTATCACGACCTCGGAATTATCGTGAAACACCACAACACTGTTGTACTGCAGGCCCAGTGGTTGATTGACGTGTTTAAACAACTCATAACCATCCGTCCGTACAACGACATGGTAAGAACCTGACAGAATAAAAAGTCTAAAAAGTGAGCAGCCGCCTGCCTTATTCTTAGTTGCCTTTTACCGTTGGTTGCCAAGGTGTGTTATCTAGGGGGGAAACCTAGCATGTTAAAAGTTTTCCAAGTGGATTCTGAAAGAATTGTTTTGTTTGGAGAGGTTTATATATTTTTTTCCATTTTTAATTCTTTTAGAACAATTCCTATTTCAAATTTCTCGCATGACGATTTAAAAATCTTGTGATAACTTGCCTTACACATTCCTATTAAGACTTTTCCTTTTTTAATTTTTTTTTTTTTCGCAATTTGTACCAACAATTTTTTTGTTTGCTTTTCTTTATTTGTGCTAGCTACGTATTCTCGTAACAGACTGTTTTTTACCATTGTAACGCGTATGTTCGCTTTACATCTGTTTAACCTTCCGGAAAAAACTGTGTTTGCTGTGCTCAAAGTGAAATTCATGTACCATGTTTTCTTCTTCAAATAAATTAAATTAGTTATTTCAGGTGAGAATAAGCAGTGAATATTAAGAATTATACATGTAATTCCATAGTTTCAGAAAGGTCTTTGGAATGAATTGAATTGGCCCAAAAATGACGAACTGTAAGTGAGTGATATTTGGACAAACTCAAAATATTACGAGAAGTAATTAAGGTTACCCGATACCTTCAGAGGTGTCTCGCGTTTAAGTGATGTAGCGCGTCCAGTTTAAACTGTAGATAACTAAACCCCTATATCAAATTAAAGCTTATAGAGCTCAGTGACTATCAAACCATACCAAGAATTTTAAAATAAAATTAATTGTAGAATTTTTCACAACCTGTAATTGCGAGCGTCCGAATCACCTTTTTAAAGCTACAAGGCAAAGTGAATTTTGTTTTTTGCTAATTTAATTTTCTCCTCAGTTTTCGGACCCAAAGCGCTAAAAAAACGTGTCTGTGTTTTGCCATATTCAATCGCTGTGAAATGTTATAGAGCATTTTCGAAATAGGATGAAAAAAATGTGGAGTAATCGTAAAAAAATCGCTTTCGGAGAAAAAATATTTCTAAAGAAAAAATTCGCAGACATGTTTTTGTTGTTTATATGTTAAACTAGCTACTGTCCAAATTTGAAGGCAAACGAACAAATTCCTTTTGAGTTTTAGCTCTTTGAAGTGGCTCCTCCAAGTTGAAAAAAATTTATTAGAGAAAACAGCGCTAAAAATTCGGCAATTCATTTTATTTCAAAATTCTTGGTTTATTTGGATAGCCAGCTCTATAAGCTTTAATTTGATATAAGGGTTGAGGTATCTACAGTTTAAACCGGACGCGCTACATCGCTTGGACGCGAGACACCTCTGAAGACACCTCTGAAGGTACGGGGTAATCTTAACCAAATACCCCGTTAAATGTATCGAATTATCTGTGTATGCTACACGACGAGTTTGTGCAAACAAACTTTTAATTCGTTCAAGTTTTTCTAAACCCTATCTAGCCTAGGATTTTGTTTTGTCTTCTTCATAACTTCGCTTGTATAAAACTTATAACAAGGAGGCTTAAAGGATAGATAGTAAATCCAAAGATGTTTCTTTTGAGGTCCGCAATAAAAAAGTGATGATGTCATATGAAGTGGGAATTACGCCACGATTTCAAAGTAATGACAATCTCTGAACCGGCATCTTGGATTTCTTGATTTCCCCCAAAACCTCAGATATAAAAACATATGAAAGATAACTTTTTCTTCAAGAAAGTTAATTTTTTAACATTAAAAGAAAACCTTCCTATTTCTTAAAACCAGGTCTGGCAAAAATAGGTTGCTATTGTAACATCAAATTTATTGAGCCCTGATATACCATGCCAAATTGTTCTCGGATAAATTTCTCAAAAAGTCACAAAGTTTCGTCGTATTTGTGCGGACCAAAACGATTCCTTAACATCAAATTCATTGAGCCCTGATATACCATGTCAAATTGTTCTCAGATAAATTTCTCAAAAAGTCACAAAGTTTCGTCGCATTTGTGCAAAAATTAGAAAAAGTTGTTTACTTAAAGTGTACACGTGTCGCAATCATTTACTCGCTTTTTACCGTCCACTGACCTTTGCACTAAATAAAGACAAATTTATACCAACTCCTTTCCAATGAAAGAAGACCTGTCTGTACTTTTTGCCCGAGTTCTATGGCCTTAATGAAGTGTTCACATTCTCTGCTTCTCATAACCAGGCTTTCCTACAGTTGCTTGAATGCTAAAATTAAATAGGCTGTCTTCTGAAACAAATTGCCATCGACCATTCTTCCCAAATTTGGCCCGACGTTCCCATTAAGTAAGTCTTGCTTTCAGTTAAGTTCTTGAGTTTTGCATGGAAAGGTTACTACAGAAACTGCGACTTTGACTTATAGGTACTTCTAAATAAGTTCTTAAACTCATAAATAATACAAAAAGTGAGCAGCGAATAAATGACATTTCGTTCAGGTGGATAAATCTTGGTACCCAATGAAACGCAAGGTCAAGATCTTAATGAATTTGATGTGAGTTCAAAACCTTTTTTGATCTGAGGTCAAACACTTCCATTTTAATAAGCAGCAACTCAAAATAAAATAACACGGTAGGATTATTTATGCAAATGAAGTAAATGTTTAACGCAAACAAGTAGACGTATCCCCTTTATTCTGACTGCTTGCATATTAACTGCATCTGTGAATGTTCCTGAAGGAACGCTTACTGATGTTTTAAAAAGCGAATGAAAAACAAAGATTTCACGCTCAAACCTGCCGTCAGTTTCACTGACGTTTTACTTTTCCCCATCGGTCATTCATGATCCAGAAATATGAAAATGATTCAGCTTAAAACGAAAAAAAGTAAAGAGATTCGTTTGCCGCGCCTTGCAGGGAAGTAGTGTATGCAATGTGGAATTTGCTCTAGCCAAATGTGTGATGACAACAGCCGCTCGTCGTTGGTATCGTTTCATATTTTGTGTAATGAAACAAAGACGTTTTTGCTAAATTCAGTGCTCTCTATTCACAACTTTCTTTTGAGACATTATGATCATGTCACAAACTTGGACTTCGCGCTTTATCAGGTGCTTCAAACACCTCGAAACAATAAAAGCACTCAGCCTGCGGCCTCATGCTTTTATCTGTTTCTCGGTTTCTGGAAGCCCTGATCATGATAAAGCACCTGACCTCGCTTTTGAAAGTACCCAAAATATAGCTCGCGTCAGCCAATCATAATTCAGAAATTTAATAATTTCTGCGAGTAATAATATCAGCGAGTAGTATGATATTTCTAAAACAGACCTAAAAAAAAAGATTGACGTGTAAACACAACTTGCTGTGTAGCACATTACTAACAGGGTGCACTGCGGGTGTGCTTTATATAGGGTGTTAAGCATTTTTCTCTACGTATATTTATCATTAGTAAACATGCAAGAACGTTTCCTTGGTGTTTTTAGATGGTAAAAAGGCCGTGAAAGAGCGTCTCAAAAGGACCTTGTTTTGATTTTTTGACAGGAATCTAGACATTCCAAATTGTGGAGAAACATGGAAGAAACAGGCGTCCTTAGTATTCAACTTGTTGAACACGTATTTACCAAGTATTGTCAGCAAGGCATACCCAAGGAGAACATTTTGAATATGATGGAGCATTTCGGATTGCTAGTCAAGTTTGCGAGGTCTCCAAGTGATATACAGTACTTTGTACCAGCGCAACTGAAGACGCCACCTAAAGCCCTTCGAGAAATGGAACCCTCGTTTTCCGACCCATGCCCCCTGCATCTTCACTTTTTGGAGGGTTTTGTTCCTCATGGCCTCTTCTTTCAGCTGGTGTCAAGGTGTTCTCGACGGTGCCCTGCTAATGGATTCACGCAGCCTCCGAAATTTTATGAAGGAGCTGCGACGTTCTTTCTCGAAAAAGAGTTCAGGTACCAACTGACCCTTTTGTGCAAGAAAAGGTTCATCAAAGTTCTCCTGAAAAACCAGACAAAGCAAGACGATCAACTCTCTCAGACTGAAAAAGAAGAGGTAGCAAGTCTGGTGCAAACGTTTCTGGAAGATGAATTGGAAAATATGAAACAAGAGCTACCCTGGTTGAACAATTTAAAGTATGAATTGTGTGTAGAGTGTCCTTGCTGTCCGGAGGAAGAAACCAAATGTGGAAACCACGGTCAAGTCTCTTGTGCACATGAAGACTGTATAAGCCTTGTCAAAGTTATGCCTAGAGGGTGTTTAAGCTGCTGCTCAATTTGTTGTCAAACACCGAGCCTCCCCAGACTGGAAAAGTGGTTCTCGGTAAAAGGTGATAGCGATGTGTCCTATTAATGTTTAAAATAAGATGAGCTCTAGATCAGGTATTAAAATGATTAGATGACAGGTTACCGCCAATCAGTTGAAAGGTACCGAGAAAAGAGCTATCTTCCCAGTGCTCCTACTTGTTACAATTAATAACAAGAACCATTATCAACGAAACTGACAGGTTCATGCGTACGTCCACTGTGAGTAGGAATATTTGGGAGAACGAGCAATACATTCAATCTTGGTTGGGATGAATTAGGTATCCCTAAGTCTTGTGAAGATCCCAAAGTGCACTACTCTTTGACATTGTCCGGCGCATGAATACTGATAATTAAGAATTCAGAGCATTACGCAAGGTTGATGACCATAGCAACCAATTTGACAGGGAGCAGGGTACAACGGTGAGGTTTCAGATCCAACAATGATTTCGTTCCCTCTTGGGCAAAGCAGGAAAGGTTTATTATCCCATTCTCATCATCTCACTTCGTCCTACCTCATTTTATCTTACCTCATCTTATCTCTTAACATCTAATCATATACCATCTCACCTCAACTCATCTTATCTTATCTTTTATTGTCATCTTATTTCTTCTATCCTCACCACCAACACATCATCTCATCTCTTAACCATTCGTCACACCTCGCCTCTTTTCATCTCATGACAAGCCATGTCATATAACATGTTATGTCATTTCATGTCATGTTATCTCATTTCGTCCTTTCTGCAGCTGTCCATCCTGAGAATGAGGAGTTGGAGGATGTATGCAACGCGGAAACCCCAGGAATTGATAGACTGTCAGCTAGCCGCGGATCGGATCTGTTTTCTGGAGAGGAAGGGTTTTCATCGAGAACAACTCAGGTAGAGTTAAATGGTGAACATTTTTAACAAAGAAACGAAATGTACTCCGGGTTAAATGTATAAGCCATGAATGATACTACACAGACTTTTATTTGACCTCCGAAATTATGTGCATTCACCTAAATTAGAAAGGTTTGTCATGAGACTAACGTTCTTAACAAGTATTCTGGAGAATTTAGTTGTGGCACAACTTATGTTTAGTTTGAACTGTTGAAAATTCAAGCCACATCATTATTTTCACCTGTCAAACACGATGCTATGGAAAGAACCATTACGACTTTAACATGTAAATTGTTAAGTACAATTTTGAAGAGCTGAATATAAATATTTGAGAGTACGTACAGTTTTTCAAGTACAGAAATTTAAGTATTTTACACGCACAAAGAGAAAATGCCAGGTAGATCTTTACATAATTCCATAAGGTCGCATCATTTATGGTTTCTACTTTGCACCCGACAGCGTTTTTCTCAATCGGAATGTCTATTTTTTATGTCATGAACTCCTTCATCGTGTTAAATTTAAAGTGTGACGGAGATTAAGCTATGTAGTTTCTAAATGACAGTTGAAATAGGAAATGTGGACAGATCACTTGTCAACCGGTTGACGACTGTTCATTTAAGAAACCAGATTCCAACTTTGTGATAAAAAAGTGTGAAAATTTAGATGAAGTTCTGTTCACTTATCAAGGCTAGAGATTTCTTGGTTTTTTTGTTGTTGTTGTTGTTGTTGTTTTTTTTTGTTTTTTGTTTTTTTCGATTAAACTTTGTCTCATTCAAAATGATAGATCTTTAAAAGAAGTCAACCATGATTATTTTTCAGAAGGTACATAACGATTCAGCTGGCAAATCACACAGTGAACCTGGGGAATCTTGTGCCTCTCTGAAAGTTTCTCTTTTGGCTAGCGAATGGAGGTCGTCCAAGGGTGGCGTGTCCACCATTAACAGAAAGCTTGCTATACCCTTGGCAGAAAAATCAACGGTAGAAGTCACTCTCTTAGTTCCTCAAAACGTCTGTAGCAAAGAAGACAAGAAAACGGCTGAAAGTTGCAAAATTGATATCGTTGAAGTACAGTGTCGTACAGGCTTCAATCCCCTCGATTGTTTGATATCCCCACCAAAGGATCTAGCCATTGATGTTTTAGTGGGTCATGGGGTTACACTGGGTAAGCAAGCCCAATTCATTAAGGAATCTCATGGTTGTAAATGGGTGCAGGTAGTGCATACTGAACCTGAAGAACTTGGACCGCACAAGAAATACAGTGGAGCCATTGCCAGAGCTGAAGAGAAGAACAGAGATGAAGTAGACCTGTGCAAAAAGGCTGATCTTGTAGTTACAGTTGGACCAAAGCTGCATGCAGCCTTTTCATCCCAGCTGCGCTCGACTGAGAAGCATCACTCTATTTTACAGCTGATCCCAGGAACGTTCCGTGAATTTTCAGATATTAAACAAGTCGAGAATGAGATCAACAGATTTAAAGTGTTGACCTTTGGCCGAAGTGATCCCGAAGACTTCGAGCTTAAGGGATACGATATTGCTGCCAAGGCAATAGCTCATTTGGCAAATAGCTCTTATCGTCTGATCTTTGTAGGTGCATCTGATGGCAAGCAAGACGAAGTCGCTGCCAAACTACTCCAGTACGGAATTTCGAAAACTCAGCTGATCGTGAGGAGGTATGCACAGAGTGTAGAAGAATTGAAAGCAGTCTTACGTGAAGCCGATCTTGCGATCATGCCATGCAGAACAGAGGGCTTTGGCCTTACTGCTCTGGAAGCCCTATCTGCTGGTCTTCCCATTCTCGTGGGTTCCAACTCGGGTTTAGGAGAGACACTGCTTAGTCTGCCACTTGGCAAGTCGTTTGTGGTAGCATCCGAGGATCCAAAGGAATGGGCGAACAAAATTGCTGTTGCTCGTCGGAAGCGAAGGAAAAAGCGGCTCAAAGAAATGCAAGCACTGCGGACAAGCTATGAAGAGAAGTTCGGCTGGGAGGAGCAGTGTAAAGCACTGGTGGATAGGATGCGGAAGATAGCTCATGGTGAGAATGATTTAAGACATAAAGATCACATGCTAGGGCGACAATAGAGATAATAAATAACAAAACCGTTACAAAACGTCAAGTGCTTATTTGATACAAATTGATGCCACGAATGCTAAGGTATTTGTATTAGACAGTCCCAGCACCTCATAATGGAATCGGTATCAATCAGTACTTGGCATTTTATAACGGTTATCTTGTTATCTGACATGGGATCAGTATATTAATACATTTTATCTTTGTAAGTCAACTGTATATATATGAGAATTATTAAAAGTTTTAATCGGTGAATAGGATTTAGAAATTTGGTAGAGATGTATTAAGAAGTGTAGGAACTTGTTCCCACACGAACATCGATGCCTCGTCTTCATTTCACAGCTTCTTTCTTTTTTTTTTCTTTTTTCTATGGCAAGGTCTACTAACCCTGACGTCTACAAAGGCTTTCTCAATGTCCCTTTCAAGACCGATTATCTTCTCTCGGAACTGAAGGAGAAAAAAAAATTGAATATTGGGGTTAAGGCTGGCCAGGAATAAAGGCCGTCATTTTGCCTTGGGCTATCCTTTGTAGTCTTTTAAGAAGCAGTTGTTAGGGTATTCCTGGGCACCATCCTGTGATAAAGTAAATAATGTACCCTTTCAACATCTGGGCACTTAGCACGGTCTACGTGCTCTAGTCATACCAGTCTGCAACTGGCGACTTAATTTGCTTATTCGGTGAATTCCTGGAAAATACCTGACCGTCTCTATCGAGGAAAAATTTCGTGCTTTCGACAGCCGCAGCTACGGCCTTGCTATGCTTGAGTGAAGAAAATGCGGTCAGACTAAAGCAAAATTACATATGCACTCAAAACGTTAATGAAGACAATCAATATTGTAATTTTGTGGATCAGGGCCGAGATTCAGAACTGATGAGATGGTACACACACTCCCGAGAAACATTGATCAGAATGCGAGTCCGATTGACTTCTAGAAAATTGATAAAACATTTAAGAAACCGTGAACCTTCTAGAGTATATATTAACAGAATTCTTAAGACATTTCCAAGGAGAAATTTCAGACAAAAAGGGAAGAATATTTTGAGAAATTCTGTTTCTTGATCCTAAAAGAACATGACAACCTCGTGTTTATCTTGAATACATTTTTTATACGACACTAAACGATATATCCAAATTTGGAGAATATTTTTGGTCAGTCCGTTTTAAATTATTCTCAAGGATTCACTATTAAAATGGATTTCTTAGTAATTCATTGGAAACAAACAGATGTCCATAATACGCCCATTTTTTCCCGTCAATTTAATTTTTTGTACACTTCTAAGCCATTTTACTGTCACGTTGTGCTATTGCAATAACAATAACTAATATTTCCTTGATAAGAATAGCTTTGTGGAAGTATTAGGTGACTAATCTCTCAACGCCAAGTGTTTTAATACTGATGTCACATACTCCACAGACCTAAAGTATCAACGCAAGTTTACAAAAAATATTGATTACAGGTTCTCTTTAATTCATTTATCATGTTGTTAACGGGTTGACAGACTAAATACGCATGTTGCAGCTTAAGAAATGTTATTAATTGTTTAATACAGGTACTTCAAATGATGATTTGGTTGAAGATAGCAGGGCTCCTACTAAATCTAAGGAGGGATTGTCACACAAAGGGAAAAGGAACATAAAAGATACAGGTAGAAGTGTCTGAATATTTGTTGCTTTCGTGAAATAATACTCATTATTAACAACTTTTTACATGGTTTGATGGTGCAATATCACGCACATAAAACAGAAAATGTTACTTAAGAATATCTTACTTTCACTTGCACTTAATTGTTGGAAGTTTCTTATTAGGAGGCTAATTTTCCGGACTACATCTCTAACAAAGAATTATGGACTTTGCTTGCGGAAAAGTAGGTACACCAAAGAACTGCTGAGTCGTAAGATTACAGGACAAAGGTTAAGGACTCGCGTGGTCAACAAAGTACAATGTACCAAAGTACCAATGTCCAACTAGAACAAATTAAAATGAAAGCCTTTGTTTGGAAATCTAATGCTAGTTTGTAATGTAACGAACGATTAGTCCTTTTCTGTTAAAAGAAGATATTGAATTCCTAGTTTTATTAAATACATTTTAAGAAAATACGACTTGGTGATATATTCAAATTTCAAGAATGTTCCGTCTTTTTGGAAATATTCTCATGGATTTAATTTTAAAATGTTTTTTTTTTTTACGCCTTAGTGGATGTGTACACTCTGAAACTGAAGAAAAAATGAAGAAACTTTTTCGTAATGTTTTAATAGTTTTTATTGTTCATAACATGTTCATGCCCATGGATGGCAAGAAGAACTGGGCAAACGGAGCTGAGGAACAACTGAACAAACCAGAACCGCAAACGAACGAACAAGCGGAAGTCTGAGCGAACGAACAAGCGGGTGAACGAACGGACAGCCAAATGACCGAGTTAATGATCAAACGGACTACGGGGTGTTCACCGGCGAAAAGGAACGAACGAAAAACCGAGTTCGAAACGACCTCACGAAACTTCATGAACAGCTGAACGACTGAGTGGACAACCCTTTTGTTTGCAGTCATAAGAGCTTTTAAGGTTTCATTAAAATATTAGAAAATCGATCCTTATAAGCGCTTATGACTGCAAACAAAAGGATGTGTCATAATCAAGTGGAGCTTCAGAACATTTAGAAGGACTAATACGGTTTTTTCTTACTCCTCAGCGAAGCAAAGTTTACGTGATGTCGAGCAACTGCAACGTTATCCTAGAAACGCCACCAGGATGACTGACGTATCAAGGAGGTTGGACGAGATTGCTTCAGACAAAGGCTTCATAGTTTCTGACAATAAGGGATCAGGAAATTGCATGTTTTACGCATTGTCAGAACAAATTTTCCTTGTGAAAGGAATTCAAATCTCTCATAACGTTTTGAGGCAGCACACAGTCCAGTATCTCGAAAGGAACCCTACACTAGTAAGTAGCTGAGAGTGAAGGAGCTTGGAACATGGGGGCTTTCTAACTGTATCTTCACTTTTAGGAAACTGACTGTCAATTCATGACCAAAATCCAACATAAATGAAATATAGATTATAAAACAAAGTCATCGGAAGTAGGATTCCAGCTCAATTCATCGTTTATTTTGCAGGAATAATGAATTGGACAGCACATTTTATTCCAAACACTAGACATTAATAAAGTCTCTGAGAGTAGTTACTGTTCATTAAATTGGTGTACTAAGGTCTGACGAAGGGTTATTGGAGCTAAACTAAAATATTGTCAGAATATGAATATATATTTAGGGTATCTCACCTTCATTCTTACAGAAATTAGTAAGATTGACCTTCTGATTATCTTTTGAAGGAAGTTTTCACGATCAACCTTAAGAGATGGGCAAAAAAAAAAGTAAGAAATTCCTTGCTAGACATTGCCTGCCTCCTTATGAGCTAAATAGCGCGCAGCCGAATATGATGCCAACCTAATTCCCATGGTGTCTCCTCTTCCCGTCCAGGAGAGACCCTGGGAACGAGGTTGAAATGATGCTTATTCTTATTATTTTCTTGTCTTCAGTCAGATGGGACAAAACTGTTCAATTTTGTTCACGGGTATCAGTCTTGGTCTGATTACCTAACAAAAATGTCAGCAGATGGGACGTGGGGTGATCATGTGATTCTCCATGCTGTATCAAACTGCTATGAAACATGCATTCATGTGATTAGCAGTCTGTCACCCAATCATGACGTAACCATCAGCCCAGAACAAAAACGTGATGTTGAAAGCAGCAACCGGCTTGTGCTGGGGCACTTACACGAGCACCACTATGTCAGTCTTCGACCCAAACCAGGTGAATAAGCTGTCACAGTTTAACTTTGAAAAATAGGTATTGGCAAATACAAGTTAGTCGGTTTGACCTACGAGCAGATAACCAGGGCCGAACTGAACGATTAGTTGGCTAAGTTAATACGAGCCAGAAGCATATCTAGTTACTGTTACATGTATCTTCCGTAAAGAATTTCGATTAGTTTATACCGTAAAATACCGCGAGAGTTATTTTTAGGCATTCTCACAATGTATGATCAACCAAGAACACCCGTGGTGATAGGACGTTTTCCGTAGCGGCACCTTCTGTTTATAATACCCTCCCACGTCTTATACGTCAGTAAAAAGGGTTTTAACAGTTTTAAGACATTATTGAATTTTCATTTATTTGAAATTGCTTATTGCAAATAATTCTAGACTTTGGTGTATTTATTAGCTTTTTATTCACAGTATAATACATTCCACGAATTAGACCATAACTTCGATTTTAGTTATTTTATTATTATGCTTGCTTTTGTGAATATTGAATTTAGTTTTGTTTCATTGTTAGAATTATTGTGACGCGCATTTGATCATATTTCTCATGTTAATTTGAGCGATATAAGTAAGTATTATTATGATTATGATTATGATTATGATTATGATTATGATTATGATTATGATTATGATTATGATTATGATTATGATTATTATTATTATTATTATTACAAACTTTTTATGGATGCCAACCTTCAAAATGTTTATACAGTCAACTCCTGCTATAACAGAGGTCTTTAGGACCACGATTTAGTGTGCGCAATAACAGGAGTCATTTTCACCAATTCATCCTCGCTGGGACTTCATTCCTATCCACAATAACAGTGTGACGATACATATTTTGTGGTTGAGCGCACAAGGGGGACAAATTAGACTTCAACTACGACTTGACAATGAATCGGGGGAAACTTAGCTTAAGAGCACTCGCTCGCTAGCGAGGCAGAGCTCGTCACAACTCTTAGGTACACGGAATCTAGTCAACTGGAACTCGTCGAAAAGTAGAGAATACACAATCTTCACTCCAGCATAGGTTTATTCCACAACAAGATGTTAAACGATGTAATTGAGATGTAACCGATGTACAATTTTAAGCCTTGTGCTTATATACTTATCGATTACAAAAGGTCAAAGTACTTTCGTTTCTTCACCAGATCCGATGGTGCAATATCAACGTAATATCACGCGTACAAAATCCAAGAAGACGAAAAGGCACACAGAAGATACAGGTAACAGCGTCTAAATCTTAGTTGCCTTTGTGAAATGATACTCATTATTAAAAACTGTTTACATAGTTTGATGGTGCAATATCACGCATATAAAAACCGAAAATGAAGTTCCTTTTTAGGAGAGTACTTTTCCGGACTACATCTATAACAACGGATATTGAACTTTGATTGCGGGAAAGAAGGTACTTCAAAGGAACTGCTGAGTCGCAAGAGTACAGGTGATCGAGCAAAGTACAATGTACCATTACACGTGCACATGCCGAACGCCCAACTAGAATAAATTAAAATAAGAGCTTTTGTTTGGAAACTTAATGCTGGCTTGTAATGTTACCGAACGACTATAAAGGCTGGTTTCCATATGATCGCAGATCGCAGATCGTAATAAGGTCTGCGATCGTCTGCGATCAGATGGAAACTACTTCTGCGATTGTCTGCGATCCTGCGATCGTGATCGCAGACGATCGCAGAAGATAGAACCATGTTCTATCTAAAGGCTGGTTTCCATATGATCGCGGATCGCAGATCGCAATAAGGTCTGCGATCGTCTGCGATCATATGGAAACTACTTCTGCGATCGCAGGATCGCAGACGATCGCAGACCTTATTGCGATCTGCGATCTGCGATCCGCGATCATATGGAAACCAGCCTTAAGCGGTAAATTACATCAAATAAATAACTAAATTTGAAGCAGCGAAAGCGAAAAATAAGTAAAATATCGACCGATGACATCCAAATCACTACGGTTGTTAATGCGACTGAGAATGTTCACTTCTTGTGTCCAGTTACAAGTTCATTAAATATTCGTTTCAAAATCTCAAACTATTGTAACTTCCTGATTATGTATTCTAATCCAAACGCAAAGCTATTGAAACGCGCTTGCCAAACGTATTAAAGTGAAACGCGAAATCTCTCTAACAACAGGATGTCTGTAATGGACATTTTCTGAGGGGACTAAAAATTAACCAAGGTCTCTGTCTTGCCTCTTTTATATCGTTGCGACTAAATTACGGTTTGAAGCAAATCCTATGGCGCTATCCCCAACCTTACTAAAACCTCTATTAACCACTCTTCTAAAAAAAAAACATGTTCTACCAGTGGATGGGGAACAACAAGCGATCAAAAACCTTAGCATTCAATGATTTTTCTACGTTCGTTATGTTTTTATACGGTGAATAGTAGAGAATTCGCGATTTGATTGTTGTAGCGGAGTCTGTGATAAGAGTATGTAAGTACGAATGACGTCATTGAGAGTTGTCATCTGCGCACGTGATCAGAGTCTTGAGTCCACTCAGAGTGACTGGTCAATAAAGTTTTGCAAACTGTTTTGGCGAGTAGCGGACAAACATAGGGAAACTTTTGCAGGAAAGCAAAATTTGTCAGATGAAAAATTGCGTCGCCGACCGTTGCAAGTGACCTCAACCAGGTTTAAAAAGCTAGAACTTTGTTGTGATGTGAAAAGGAAGGAACTATTTGGCCAAACGTGTTGTCCATAGAAATCCTGTAGTGGCGATTAATCGACTACAAATCTTTGTGAAGCGACTTCCATGCTTTAATATTTTGAGATTAGAAATTCCCATTGTCTTGCTATTCGCGAACGGCTCGTAGCGTACTTCTTTGTTGCTACCATCTTTGGCATCATCTGTGCGTTATCAGAAGTCAGACGCATGGCAAAATGGAATATATTACATAAGTAACGTTAACGTTAATTACATAACTAACGACGCAAAGACGATTGTACGCTGTAATTATTGCCCGATCTTTTGAGACATTTTGATACATATCAATTTGCTTGTGCTTGTCTTCACCATTTTGTTGTTTTGTTGTTGTTAGATTTATCAGGAGGTCATTACTTTCGAGGAGTTTAGTGACAGACTTTAGTTTTGTTGCTTGCTTCTTTCATACAATAGCTGCTTTCAGTACTTTACGGTATTCTTATATTTAAATACTCAGCACTCTGTCCTTTGTTTTTGCAGTTAATGATGGCAGTCCATCGGTGAGCAATGACGAAAGTTGGTGTGTGCTATCGTAGGGCGTCGGCTGAAGTTTGACAAAGCAAAGCTGGAAGAGTTTGACCATTGCAAAAGGAGGTTAAGTGAGAAAGCATATGAAATGCTGATGGAGTGGAAACAAAAGGAAGGCTCAGAAGCAACGTACCGAGTTCTACATGAAGCATTGTGTCACAAATTCGTAAATCGTGGAGATTTAGCAGACAAAATTTGTCCTTAAGCTCAAGTTCCAGTTCTTCGAAAAGTCGCTGAAAAGTAATTATGGCCTGCCACCACTTGGATAATTTGTGTTCCGCCGTTATTGCAAAAGGTTAGTCAGGTGATAATTTCGTGAGATATTGTAGGGGTTAATAATTACTGAGCAAAAGGGAACAACTTCCTGTTTCTTACTAAAGACTTGTTGAAAACATGAGGACAACAGTTTAAAACTGTAAATGCTTTGAAGCCAAGAGTCATGCCAAGATTAGGTAAATTATTATCATCCGTGTGAGTGTAATCCTGAGAAGGCCTGTTTGAGATGACACTGATTGACTGTTTGGACAACCTGTGCGGAAGTCATCACCAAAGTTAAGATTCTGATGATCACGTTTGTTATCACCGCAAACTGCCCCTCTCACGACTACATTCACACAGCGATGATCATAATTTACCTAATTATGAGTCAATCATACTTTGAAGTGAGACACGAGTATAAATAGACATCAATGAAAAATAAATATCAATAAACGGAACAGAAATAGGAAAATTCACTAACATCACCCTTGGGTTACTGTCTAGTTGACGGTCATGCCACATAATCAATTCACATTTCTTACAGTTCTAATTTAGTAAGATAGAGGGCCACAGATACTATTTAGTGCTGAAGGAAGGACCTACTTACTAATTCCATACTGAGACTCAGTTTCAAATGACCTGCTGGAGTCTCCCGGTAAGAGGACACACTGTTGTTGCCTTATCTAATTACTCACAAAGAAAAACTTCCATCATCCGAGTTTTTCATACGGGACAAATTTAAAACAAACCGTCGGTTTCAGACATGTACAACTTTGCAAACATGCTAAGTCCCCGTGAAAATGTTACTTTAACACCTTTTCATTACTAGCTGCAAACTATTAACCTTTTGTTTATTTTTACCTCAACAGGAAACTAGCAAAGGTGTGTTTGCTCGACTGGTCACATCTCAGTTTCAATTGAGCTAGGAGTTTTCCACTGTATTCTTTTAATTTAAATATGTCTAAGTAAATGTTTTCTTTCGCAGTTTCTTGATCTTTTTTCTTGGAATATTCTTTCAACTTTAAAGCAAAGATTATGATGAATGAGTCATCAATTAAGTTTTCCGCTTGTTTAGCGAGTTTAAACGTTCGGTATTTTAATGTTTAATGTTTAATGAGTTGTTCGAAAGTATCGATTGCCAATAGCCGTGATGTTATTGGTGGTGAAGGTTGTAAAAATGATTTGTTGATCTCGATCCGTTCTTTGTTGGTCTAATGTCAATCGGTCTTTGTTAGTAAAATTACCTGGTTTGTCTACTTTTTGTCTGTCTTGTTGATGTCGTAATAAAGTTGCTGGTGATGTACAGCACCTTTTGGCGATTGTACCAGGGCCGTACCTAGGATTTTTTATCGGGTGGGGGGTGGCGGGGGGAGGGCAAACTCCGCACACCCATCCAAAGGGGTCTCCTGTATACAGACAGGGCTTCTAGTTGGACGTTTTTGTTTTTACCCGTACACAGAAAGTTATTGCCTCTAAGACATTTAAAGAAATCAAAACACACTGATGCTTTTTGTCTTAAATTTTCATTTAAATTTTTCATTTAAATTTTCACGGATTTACTGTACCGTCTTAAACTCAAGCTATACTGTGAACAGCAGATCGTCAAAATCCGCTACAAATACTTAGGATTAGCACAGGCCTTTAAAATCCAATTTACGCTTAATTTACTAGCTTCTGAAAAACCTACTCGTGTCAGCTAGATTTAAAAAGGCTAAAACATGCGCGAGGGAGTCGCTTAGGCTTGTCGTCAGTCTTTATTTACAAAATTCTAAACCACAGGCAGCCCAAATTACAAAATCATTATTTTCAAAGAAAACTTGTACTGGCCTTTGCCTCTAAAGATTTTCCAAAATAATTATTGGAATTCACATTGAAGGGAGATTTTTTCAGTCAATTAATCGATTTCTTGTGATTTTGGACCAATACAGCTACAAGAAAAAACTCAGCAAACTCAAACATTATGTTAGCAAAATATAAAATTTCAGTTTTCCTGCCCCCTCTGCACCCCTCTTCCCCCGCTATGTACGGCCATGCGTACAGTGGTGTTTTTTTTTATAAGTTAGTGAACCAGCTTACCTGAGTGATTCGTTGATTGTAGTACGCACTGTAACTCATTAAGCAAAGGTGCAGTCGATGCATTTTCTATGGTTTGTTTGTTATTGGCCACCATCTGCTGACAGTCCACAATTCACGTAACTTCTGCTAAGGTGGTCGGAACTTCAGTCGAATGCGACCACAGATAGCCCTTGCAAGGACTAAATGCGGTCGGATCATCATAATTTATCTACATACATGCTTAGTTAGGAAATAATAATCGGCAATTTATTCTTCAACTCCACTCACTACATCAAACTAGAAATAATCAATGATTAGGGAGTGCATTCGATGATCTCGATCCCAGCCTCTCTCTCCTTTGTCAAGTTGGAGATGATGTCATCCGCCCCTGCAAAACCCGCGGGGAATGCAAGATACGCATCCCAAGATCCATTCACTCATTCGTTGATCGATTGATTGCCCCATACAATCTCGACTCCAGACGCAATTAGGAGTGCATTCTTTCTACGTCGCCGCAACAAGTATGAATATTTATCAATTAGATTATGAGCACGAAATTTCTATCGCGTGATAGTTGATGAGGGCGAAGCCCAAGTCAACTATCACGCGATAGAAATTGAGAGCGAATAATCTAATTCTCTTATTATATATGTACTAGTTATTCAAAACTTAACAACACGACAGGTTCACGTTCTTATTGAATAATGATACAAATAAGTCACGCCAGGCACTACTCACTCTACTCACTATCTACAACAGAACAGATAGTGAGTAGCGTAGCCAATAAGAAAGCAGCATTCGTGATAGAAGGGCTAGTAGCTTTATACTAAGCTGCAAAATACACTTAGTTATGTCTACCTAGTATACAGGTAAACAGCCAGTTTGATGATTGTTGGTTCTGTAGAAAATGAATACCCTACCGAGTTCGCTTATCGCATTTTACCTTTTCTCGGTTCCTTGGGTTACATTGAACTATAAATGTCTTATTACATGAAGTATCGCTGGGTAATTTACTGTTTTTTTTTTTTGTTTTTTTTTGTTTTTTGTTTTTTTGTTTATGACGAGCCCCCGAACACAGCAAAACTCGTTAAAATATACAGCGACACTACACTCTGAAACAAATGCAAGGAAAGATTTAATTTATGCACCACCAGACGAAATGATTTTGATAAAGCATTTTATACATTGGACCGTTGTGATCGAAGAACAGTTGGTGTAGTGTTCAAGAAAAACCTGGTAGATGGGGCGCGCCCACGTCCATTTTCGCCATAGTTTTCGGCGAGACGAAGCAGTTCCCACTGTTGGGATAACTTGTCCTCACACTATGTTCTAATACAGTCAGTCGAAGGTTTTTTGAATACAATAAAATCTGCAATTCCACAGCGACAAACCAATGAGTGGTGCCGGATCACTTGTAGACCTGGATCAGTAAATTATCTCAAATACAAAATATTAACGGCAGACTGATCCCAACGGCGGAGGTGACGAGGTTGATAGAACAAACAACAAAAGCTAGAATAACTGAAATATATTTGTTTTCAGCAATGATTATTGAAAATGCGGCCGCATTTTCAGAATAAATTGGAAATGACGTTTTTTCCCCCTCAGGTTACCGTCCTTTTCCTATGGGTTATTGCATATTATCTGTCGTTGGGTATGATATAAAACAATTATCACAGCCTTGCACTGTGCGCGTTCTTATCGATTTACGATTACACGGAGACAATAGCCCAATTTCGATATATTAAAATTCAGCCTAAAACTCAATAAACATCACTGAGAGGCTCGGGGGAATAAACCCGTATAAACTCTACAATTTGTTCCCCGGAGCCTCGCAGTGATGTTATTGTTTCAGACTGAATATCAATCTATCGAAATTGGGCCATTGCCCTTCTAATTTGCCCCTGGCGGGGGTGGGGGCGGGGACAGGCACATTCCTGGGGATCATTTTCAGGATTTTTTTTGTCCTGGACAGCATATCATTTAGCTATTGCCTTTCTTAATTGGTAAGTTGTTCAAGTGTTTTGACCCTATGCGCGTATTGGAAGGATGGGGGGGGGGGGGGGAGGGGGGGGAGGAGAGAGAGGGTCGATAACTTTCAACATTCCTAACTTCTGCTAGAATTTATCAGGTAGCTTTTGGGTAACACATGTTAACAGTTCATTGCTCACTACACGTGCAATTGACAATGACTACACTTTATATTTCTACGGAAACACGTTTTTTGAAATGTTAGTTTCTTTGCTTTATTGCCAACGAGTCACCCTCGCGAGGACGCGAGGGTGACGAGGCGGCAGCATTATAAAGCCGACGCGCGAGTTAGTTTTGGTACAGGCAGAAAAAATCTCGAACGAAAATGTAAGCATAAGGTAAGGATAAGGTAATGTAAGAGTGACATCATCGGTGATTGTTTTCGAGCTAGCCAATGGCATCGCGGTATTTTTTATCTAAACCAATCACATCAGGAGTATCACGATCGGTGAGCGCTAGTACCCAGATTCTTCTTACACACGCGCGAACTTAAATTTTGTAAACAATATGGCGGACGGAGTGGCGAATTTAGTTGTCTTCGAGAATAGCAGTGTTTATACGTCTTATTGTATAAGGATGGTGTATAAAAATAGCAAAGATCTTTTGAAGCGCTAGGAAACTTTGCAGAAGTTTTCACGTTTAGGAGCAATCGAATTTTTCCTTCGCACCATCTTATTTTTCGATCCTGCGCGACAGTGTGGAATTGTTAAGCTCTAACAGCAGATTTGTTGCTCCGTTGGTGGACGGCGAAAGTTCCGACGGCTCTGTCAATCGAGGAGGTAAGAGAATTCAAATCTTAACTGTTTGTAGTGTGTTTTGTTTTCTGAAGAGGGAGCAATTTTCTTAAAGTAACCTTTCGGTCTTTAATCATGATAATATTCAAATTGCAAGCTAAAACGGACAATAGTAGGTCAGTGTCATTATGTGAATTCATGTGGTCGGTAACATAATATGCACAACGAAGATATCATTCCAAACTGATACAGTGTCTGTGCGGACCAAAACGAATCCCTAATTACAGGGATCTACAAAATATTTTAGATTTCATTGTTTTCCAGTCAAATTGAGTGGGTTTTTTTTTTGTTGATTTTTAGGTTTTGTTTGAGGGAGATGCACATTGGAGCTGTTTGAATGCAGGAGAAATATTTCAAGTCAATTGCAACTTAGCTTTGTGCCATTCTTCTATTTTCTTTTAAATACCATACTTGCGGCTCATTAATTCAATAAATTGGATTTGAAAAGCTCATATTTATTGTAAAATTCTGTTATTCCCAGGTTGATAGCTAATCTTGTACACATTAAAGTTGTTTATTTTGGTTTTTGTATAAACTCAAACAGGTAATGCAAGGGCCGCAGATGTTTCACCTCATCTACCTCACAAGTTTAGATCTTATAGACATTCTAAACAACAAAGAATAGCATGAGAGTTTTGCAATGCTTTATTAAACAATGATTCAGTTTGAAAAATGTTTTTTAGTCTGGTTACTTCTTAATTCTCATTCGCAAAGCAACTGTGACAGTTTTTACTCGTTGGCACTCTACCGGCAGGTATCACTAGTTTTAAACAGTTTAATTTAGTGGTGTTTTTTATTAGTTAACATTTTTTGGGTCAATTTGGACGATTTCTGGATCGAGGTTTTCAGGTTAGGGATTAATCCAAGATGGCGGCAGACCAAAACGAAATAATGAATTGTCTCCTATTACGCCTTATTATTTATTGTTGACCTCTTAGGAAAGAGCGTTCGGCCTACTAGATAACAAGCAGTTTGCATACTTTTAATGCTCTTGAAGTTGCGAAGTACAGCATCATCTGCTACGATCTTGGACAGGGTCTCAAAAGTAAATCAGGGGTGGCTGTATTACAGTAATGGAACCCCGATATAACGATGTACCAAGGTAGAATTGCATCGTTACATCGAAGATCGTTGCATCTGGTTTCCACTGTTTAAACAGGTCAGAGTTTTGAGTCAGCCACACCCACCCCACCTCCCGGATTTTTAAATAGCTCCTCTTTTGTTTGACGTGGATCAACGTTTCTGAACTTTGTTAAAAACCAAGTACAAAAGAAAAAAAAGAAAGAAAGAAAGAAATTCATTGCGTTCGACGTCAAGAGTGCACTCCTAATACAGATTGGAGTCAAGATTGTGTGAGACAATCTGAACGGATCTTGGGATGCATTTCTGGTATCCTCGCAGATTTTGTAGGGGCGGATGACATCATCAACTTTGTTTCAAAGGAGAGAGAGCCTGAGATCGAGATCATCGAAAGGCTATCAGTTCTTCTATTATTACTAGTTATACCAGAAAACAGACAACAGCTGACTGGGTTTTGAAATAATAATAGTTATTGTAATAAAAAAGCCACAAGGCCTCCTGAAAAGAAGATGGAGTGGGTATTCTATACGATAAAAATTATTCGTGAGACAGAACATGCATGACTGCACAAGAATTTCCGTTTTCATTGTGGCGTAGACATTTCAGCGACTGATTGTAAAAGGAACTGTTTACCTCGTAGTTTGATTATTCGATCGCCAAGTTTTAAATTGAGTTTCGCTTTTTAGTGGCAACAGCAACCGTTCAGCGACGTCTGAAGAAATTTGGTAAGTACACGGGTGATCTTCAGCACATTTGATAGCTGTTTTCGTACTCGGCAACATGTTTGCATGGATCCGATCGACTTGAATGGCGCCGATTAGACCAGCTTCGCCTAATTGTAACACCGGCAGAATTTACCGTCTCTCATGCAGAAATGACCAAAAGATTGTGTTTGCAGCGCTTGTCTTTTCATTTGCTCTCTCATTCGACGTAGTTTTGACTGTCGGTCGAGTCTCAAAGTATCAAATGTCTCAGTAATGTTATTAGCGTGAACTTGAAATTCGAAGAATAATTGCTTCGCCAATTGCAGTTTGTTCGCCGGATTGTCAACATTTGAGCACTTACTGCGCTTGTTATCATTTCATTACTCTCAGGCACTTATTTAGAAAACAAAATGGGGGACGAGAAAAGCAGTCAGACAATTAGAAATCTTGGCTTATTCCAGAGGCAATGCAAATTGATTTCTGCCTTGCGCAAGACGTCAATATATTTATGATGTTATACAATTTTTAAACGGTCAAAGTGTGATATAAATGTTTCATTTTTAACGTGACTAAACGGTTTGTTTATAATGAATTTCAAGCCAAATTGGCGAATTTTTCTGTCTGTCAGCCACAGATCACCCAAGTGTAATATTACTTTCGGAAATACAATAGTTGTTTGTATGCTATTACTAAAACTCTCAATTTGGGCAAGATACGAAAGTCGAGTTACTGAATCAGCATCACATGGTAACATGGTGTTGTTGTCTACCATTACATTGGGTTTTAATTAATGCGTTTCCGTACAGTTTTTGGAGCCAGTCTATTAAAGTCTCTATGTTGTAGACGTGTTAATATATTCATTGGCAAGGATTTCATTTTATATGCATAAGCGAGTTTCGACATACGTCTTGTTTACAAACAGCCTCGAACTCATTCTCCCATGAAATTATTTTATTTTGCCATTCCGACTTTACGCCCCGAGAAAAGCATAACATACAAATGTTTTTCTGAAAACCATTTAACAATAATCCGGCGAAATATCGGCTGATACTTAGCCGACGAGGCCGTAGACCGAGTTGGCTAAAATCAGGCGATATTCCGCAAGATTGAGCAGGATAATTGTTTTCTTATCCAACACATTGTTAGCAGAAAAGCTGGAGGCGACCTTTTTTTGTTAAAAAAAAGCTTAAAACATTTGGCCGCGCGCGGACGTGCATGAATGAAAGTGGCAGCTTTGTTCGAGTTTGAATGTAATCGAGAGCGTCGACCGAACAACAGGGAGCTCACACAAAGTGTGTGACCGTTTGCATTTTGAATTTATAGAGGAAATCAGTATGGGAATGTCGAAAGTCCTCGTAACTATTATTGTAATAGATTGTGATAAATATTATCATTTAACATCAAAATAAACGTATTTTTACCTTAAATGTTTTGTGTGTTGTCGTTCTTGAGGTTGAAGACGGCGATTTTAGCGATTTTTTTTACAGTTTTCAGTCGGCACACGAAAGTCCAACTACGCATCCATCGAGCTTGGATTGCTGAATTTTTCGGTCTCATTTTAGGTCTACCTGTAAAAGTTTTGGACGGATTTCAAATCAAATGGTACGAGATGAAAGGTGGGACTTTCAACTTACTGGTGCGTGGTTTGGAACCCGTGCGATGGTGATTTGTTCGTGAATTTCGGCTCGGCGCTGGATCGGTCCGACTCGGATCTTTCCTCCCTTGTCTCTCTACTATTACATTTGAGTGAACGTCCAACGTCGAACCCTTCAAATCGCTAAAATAGCCGTCTTCAAACTCAAGAACGACAACGCACAACATTTAAGGTAAAAATACGTTTATTTTGATGTTAAATGAGAACATTTATCGCAATCTATTACGATAAATACGAGGATTTTCGACATTCCCATACATTTCCTCTATAAATTCAAAAACAAAATCAAAGGCTCCTGTGAGCCAACTCGTGAATGCAGATGACACATAGTAATTGCAATTTAGACGGCTACGGAAACTTCCTCAAAAGCTAAAAGAAATTATATCTTTGCCCGATTATGTAACGAAAAATGACCATTCTTGTACTATTAAAATGATTGTCAAATTATTCTGTACAGATTGAATAAGCCGATTATTCTGATGCGCCGATTAAAAAATATCACGTGTTTTTTTTATTCAAAGTTTATAGGAGCACGCCATGTGCAGCTACGTCATGCAAATTCGTGTGATAGTCCGCGGCTACTGGATTTCGCGATCGGGCTAGTGGATTCTAACCATCACTTGCCCGATGGGCAAGTGAAGTTTTTTTGGGAATTAAAATTACAAAATTACTGTAGGGCAAGCCGATCTCACAAAGGGAAATATGTTCAACAAAGTATCGCATTACGATTCATGCCCGACATAAATGCGTGAAATTTTTCCTTTGGAGTTCAGTCCACGCAATCCTCAAGTAAAAATAATGAACTATGACAAGCTCTTGCTAAATAAGAATTATTTATCGACCGCGTCCTTTTGCTTTCCCATAAATTACCAGTTGTAAATTTCGAAAATGAAACATTTTTTCCCTTTGAAACCGCTATGAAAGCTGACAAGATCTTAAAAGTGTTCATTTCACCAGAAATTTGCATAATTTTGTTTACGACGTCAATGATGCGTGACATGGCACGTTCCGCTTTCGCGTGAAAACTGACAAATTAAATTATTTTTTAATTAAATTATTTTTAAATTAAATTATTTTTAATTCTTGAAAGAAACCGCACTTCGTAGAAAAAAACGAAAAAATCCTATAACTTTGCTCAGATTCAACGAAAAATCCCCATTCTTACACTAAAATGATTGTCAAATTATTCTCTACAGAATGAATGAGAGAATTCTGACGCGTCGTGAAACAAATTTTCACGTTTTTTTTTTTCACTAATTGAGTTTACGACCCCGGACTTTCTGAAAAACTGAAAAAACTTGAAACTTTGCTCAGATTGAACGAAAAATCGCCATTCTTGCACTAAATGATCGTCAAATTATTCTCTACATATTGAATAAGAATTTCCTGATGCGCCATGAACAACAAATGTTCGCGTGTTTTTTTCCACTAATTGAATTTAAAACTCATTCACTGCGCACGCCCGAAAGTTAACGACAAAACCGACTGATCGACCGACCAAGTCGAGAGTCAGCTATCGCTATAACTCGTTCATTGCGCATGCGCGCATTCACGAGTTAAAAAACGGTCACACAGTTTGTGTGGGTGCGCTGTGATCGCTCCGGCAAAAATTTCCACAAAGTTATAGCCTCAAAAGCTGAAACCAAACAGTATTTTGAAGTTGCGAAGGATTTGTTGTGTCAGCTGGCCCGAGCTGAACAGACTGGAAAAGCTCTTCAACGATTTCTCCGGTGAGTGTTTTTTTTTTACACTGCGGAAGCAATTTCACCATCTTTCCTCGGTGTTTTGACAAACGCATCGAGTGCCTTGTTGCTTGCAAGAACTCTGAATCTGTTACGATACTAAACGGTTTTTTTCTTTTTGTCTACTACAGAGAGAATCTTTCTCGAGGCACTTTATTCGCGAGCTCAGTTTTCCTCAGGTGGTTTCTTCCATCTCTTCAAGATGAGTAGACTGCAAGCAGTCCCTTTCTAGATAGTCGAGAGGTCGCGCGAATTAGCCAAGCGCGAAAAAAATGGAGCAAACGAGCGGAGGGGGGCTTGGGGAGAGTCTCTTCTTGTTTATTTCTCCTCGCTCCACTGTCGTTGCGATGTGGGCACACCCTCTCAACTGACCAGAAAGGGACTGCTTGCAGTCTACAAGACGAGTTGAGACTTCTGCTTAATTGTTGAGAGAACCAATCTAAGAAAATACTGATTGTAATTTCCGAGCCTTTGCTAGCTGAGAATACGAGACAATACAAGAGTCAAGCGTAATTTTTTTTTTTTGCGGAACTGTAAGCTTAATTTGCCAGTTCATAAACAAAGTGATAGGCAGTGAAAGTTTTTGCACTGACAATTACAAATCTTGACAGCAAACTTGGTTGCCTTCTTTTTGTCTTACTAAACAGCATTATTAATAATTTGGTGTATTTGCGAAATCGTTACTTTTTAAAAGCGCCCTGCCATTTTTCTCCCCGACGCACGAAAACTAGTACGTATATCGCAGGATATCTGTTATTTACGGACGACGTGTATTGAGTTCACCATGACCATATTGGGGCAGTTACAGTGTGTTGAATAATAATCACACATATCTTTTCATTCTTGAGAATGCACCACAAAAACATCAAAGCTCTTCAAAATTGCTGCTGTGAAGTTCGTGAGTCACATTGAGTGATCAACACTGGGAACCAGAGTTAAATTGAGCCCCAGGGAGGGAGGAGCGAGATAGTTTTTGATCTCTCCTCGTTGGAAGGTGGTGAGTTAATTCTACCCCTCGAACACAACAAGACAACTGCAAGAAAAATGGAAGTGTTCCGCATCAGTGTTGTCTTTTATACTCCTTTTCGAGCTTCGAAAGGCCTCATTAGTTGAGTCTAGGAAGAGGATATTAACTGAGTTTCATCTGTATGAGCTAGGCAGCTGAAAAATACTCCTCAACTTACGGCATCTTCGGACAAAGTTAATTAAATTAATCTGGCTAATTTTTGTTTTTTGAGGGAAAGGTAGCGGTGTGACAATATTTTCGTTACCCAGTAGTTCTTGCCAGAAATCGTAAAAATCGTAAATATTATGCTTGAGTAACCTGTGTCTGTTACCACTGCAAGTTAGAGGCAACAGAACTTTTGACCCGTTGCCTTAGGCAAAGGAAGGTTTCTTTAAATTGATGTGTCATGCGCATAAAGTACATACAAAAGAGTACGGTTATTGGGGAGACCAAAATCTTTAATAAGTAAAACAAATAAGAACGTAAGAAATCTCACTCATTTTCATATACAGAGTATTAGAAAAAAAAAAAAAGATAATAATAATTATAATAATAACGAATTCTTACAGAGGAAACAGTCCGCACTTTTCGTTGATAAGATTAGTAAGGTCAACAGATTTATTCCGCCTCTTGAAAGTAGGTAACGTACCAGAAGATCTTACAAAATCATTTAATTTGGACTTGGTCACTATGTAGTTATGTTTACCATATGTATGGAAAGTGGTGAAATGCCCGGAGTATTCCACTGTGTTGGGAGGAGGGGGGAGGGGAGTTGTTAAAGATTCGAATTGACTGGCGCATGATCCCGCCAAAGGAGACTTTCCAGTAGTAATTTTCAAACTGAATTGAAATTGACGGGAAAAAAAGCTGAAGATAAACAAGACATTAAGTTACCTCAAGCGTCACTTCCTCACATCATGCACGATTCTTAATGTCACGTTAAATGTGTTAATTCACACGGGATCCATAAACAAGATAATACCTCAAGCGTCACTTCCTCACATCATGCAGGATTCTTAATGTCACGTTAAATGTATTAAGTCACTCAGGATCCATCTCGTCACTTAGTCCAACGCAAATCGCGAAGGTCGTTCCTCGGGCCCCAACGAGCGCGAGCCGCGCGGAAGTGAGGGAAACTGAAAACCAGCAAGTGTGGCAGAGCAGCCTTAGTTCCAGTTCTCTTTCTCCCGTTTCCAACTTCCCAACTACACCTACTGTGACGACTAGAAAAATGCTCAAAAATATAACTTTTTATTGCCGGTTTTCACTGTCGATTTTTCCCACGCCATTGAAACAAAAATCGAAGCAATTCCATGAATGAATTCAAGAAATTGACATGTTTGGATGATAAGTAAATAAGGAATCTGTCCAAGTGTCAAGGTCTGTGCGGTATCCGTACTCGAATTATTTGACAAAATCTTTCACACAAATTTATAAAGCTTATGGCCGCCGAAAATAGGAAAGAAACATCTGGAGTTCACTTTTCCAGAAAAGAGGTTTCTTTTCCCTTGTGAATTTAAATATTCAATCTCCTCAAACTTAAATTGTTGAGAATGCTGAAAGTCACTCGAAGATACGGAACATCTCTGTCACGGCCGTCCTTCTGATGTCACGCTCGATGAAAACTTGGAAATTGAAACTGTTCTATTTTCAAAAAGGAGGTACGACATCGAGCTAAGAAATTATGAAAAGACATATTTTTAGGTAATCTTGCCTTGAATGAAGACCTCCCGGTTTTGAATTTTAGAATTTGGTGACGTCACGTGAAAACCAAGGATTCCTATTTGTCCGCAACGAAGCAGCCACCCTTCATAAAGAGTATACCGGGGTGGCTCCTATTATTACTTTAAAAATACTAATACCGATTATTTGAATTTGAATTTGAATTTCAGTTTTCCTATGCAACGGAGTGAGACAGTAATTCTAAGGCTATGGAAGAAAATTCAGAATACCAGCAATACATTGAATCCCGCAAACAGCGTCTAGCAATTTTTAATAAACTTGGAGATAGACGAGCAGAGGGAAAGGAATACAAACTTATAGCCGAGAGGTATTACTTTCTTGGAGACTACCAACTGAGTATTGAACATGGTAAAGAAAGCTTAAGTATTGCTAAGGAAATTGGAAATAGACAAGCAGAGGGAGAGGCGTGTAATGTTCTAGCCTGGTCGTATTACCGACTTGAAGACTACCAACTAAGTATTAAAAATGGTAAAGAAAGCCTAAGTATTGCTAAGGAAATTGGAAATAGACAAGCAGAGGGAGAGGCGTGTAACGTTCTAGCCTGGTCGTATTACCGACTTGAAGACTACCAACTAAGTATTAAAAATGGTAAAGAATGCTTAAGTATTGCTAAGGAAATTGGAAATAGACAAGCGGAGGGAGAGACGTATAGAGGTCTAGCCTTGTCGTATTACGCGTTAAAAGACTACCAACTAAGTATAGAACATTGTAAAGAATGCTTAAGTATTGCTAAGGAAATTGGTAATAGACAAGCGGAGGGAGAGGCGTATAGAGGTCTAGCCTCGTCGTATTATACGTTAAAAGACTACCAACTAAGTATTGAACATTGTAAAAAATGCTTAAGTATTGCTAAGGAAGTTGGAAATAGACAAGCGGAGGGAGAGGCGAATAGAGGTCTAGCCTTGTCGTATCACTATGTTAAAGACTACCAACTAAGTGTTGAACATGGTAAAGAAAGCCTAAATATTGTTAAGGAAATTGGAGATAGACGAGCAGTGGCATTGGCGTATGGATTTCTAGCCTGGTCGTATAACAATCTTAAAGACTACCAACAAAGTATCAAACATGGTGAAGAATGGTTAAGTATTGCTAAGGAAATTGGAAACAGACAAGCAGAGGGAGACGCGTGTAGAGTTCTAGCCTGGTCGTATAACGATATTAAAGACTACCAACTATGTATTGAACACGGTAAAGAAAGCCTCCGTATCGCTAAGGAAACTGGATATAAAACTGGAGAGGTGTATGCTTACCAGATACTGTCAGACTCGTATAAAAGTCTTGGAGACCACAAACAAGCAATGGAATGGGCTAACCAAATAAGAGAAGCAGAGTCGTCTTGCAGTCTTGGAGAAAACAAAGAAGCCAGTGAAAGCAACCTTCAAATGCAAATTACAGAAAATGGTTTTGATGAATCATCAAGCTCAGTGGATCCTAAAGAAGCCAAACAAGGGGAAGATATATTCGGAGACGTAGACGGGCTCTCAAACGATAGTTCAGGTAATATTACAGTATTTTAAAAATTGCAGAAAATTCATAGTCCAAATCACAGGATTTTCTTCTCTGTTTTTGAGTTGGGAGAAGCTTTTATTTGGTAGGGCTTTCTGGGGGCTCAGGGTTTTAATGTTGAAAGATCTTTACGTTCCACGTTTGAGCTAACTGAAAAGTATTTTGGTCGTCAAAAACTACAAGCATAAAACTTAGTTGTTTGGTCGTCTTATAGATATTAAAATTATCCGAACGTGACGATAGACAGGAAAAAAGAACTTTAATGCAATAGAAACAACATAACTGAGAAGTATAAACTGAGTTTTCTACCAACAGAAGCTACGAACACCCGCATAGTGTGTTTTTGTGAAGAGATTATTGATACTCTTTAAATGAGCATTGGCCAAAAGCAAAGCCTCGTGCGCTTGCACCGACTTGTTTTGAGAACACCAAACATGGTTGCCAATAGTTTTTAATTGATGATGAGTACCACCATCCCGTCAATTGAGACTGGAGCCCATGAGAAGGAGCCTCTATCTGTATTAACTCCTTGGGTCAAACCTTTCCCGAGTAAATTTATTTTATTGAAATGCTTTTCCCGCGAAAAGGTTTGGAGTATGAATTTTGATCTATGATAATTTAATTATTATTGCTATTCTTTTACTGGGTATTTAAAATGTGGGCTTCACCTGAGAGCCGTTCTGAAAATAAATATACCCGGGAAAGGGTTGATTTCACTGAGATTTAAAGGCCGAGTTTCACGGTCAAGCGCATGCGCGAGCAGACCGGCTCAAAAACAAATTGTACGGGTCGACACTAAATTCGATGTGAGCTTATGGAGGAACAATCTGTTGAAATCGCGCCCAAATTTGGATCATCCGCTCTTCGTTCTTCACTTTTTGTAATCTTTGTTTCCTGTTGTAAATATAAGTTCGATTTTTGTAAGGTTAAAAGTGTTTTAGCATCCGAAAACGAAATTTTTGTCGATGTCTCCGATTGTGTTCAGAGGGAAGTAGGCGTTCGTTACCACTAACACTTCTTGTCACATGAAAAACTCCGTTATATACAACTGACAATTTATATTAACAAAATTATCAGATTCTCTTTTGACGTTTGTTGTTTTTCCTGTCAGGAGTCCAGTCAAAAGACACAGTAGAGTGTTCAAGAAACGCGAAATGCACGACGGAGACTAACTTTTACGGCCGGGAGAAATTCTAAATTTCACTCAGGATGAAATGAGAGGATGAAACTTTTCAGCCACGCGTTTCAAACTGTGGTTAAATAGTTACAACTGTTTTTAAAGGATCTACTAAACCATGTGTGTATTGTTTTTTTTTTTTTTTGTAACATATTTTTGCCATAAGTACCAAGTGAGATTAAAGCACGAGGACCAAGAGCGCAGCTTGCCTATGTAAATGCGTTGAAGACTGGAAAAGTAAAGGTGTACCGTGCTAGAATCATGCTGATAGGCCAAGATCGAGCGGGAAAGACGAGTTTGAAGAAATCCTTCTTAGGTCTTCCATTCGACCCTTATGAGCAGAGCACTGATGGAATAGAGGTTGATCCATCAAAGTTCGAAATTGATGTTGATCAAGTGAAGAACTGGCAGCGAACTGACGAGAAGTTAAGTGTGTCTCAGTTTGCAAACGACCTTGCAAAGATGGTGGCTGCTCAGATTGGAGAAGATGAAACAAGTGTAAACCCAGGAGCTCAAGATGAACCAAAGGAGATGACATATCAAAAGAATGAGGTTGGTATCCTGACATACATAGATTAGACAGAGAATTTTGAGACTGAAGTAAGTAACTGTACGATGCAACAACAGCGCAATACAACACAATGTAATGAATACGTTACCGCCGACCGGCAGTGCAATACTGTACGTTAATAGTATATGGGTTTTTGTTTTATTATTCTTACCCAGCTTGTCAAAGCCTAGTTTAGCAGCCAACATTTTTCCTTTATGAATGTTACCACTAAAGGTTTGTTTCGTTGTGTTGATCAAAGTAAGTCTCTATGTTAACGTTGGAAACTAAACTGAGGACTTATTTTTCTAATTGAATAGTCTGGTTTTACCGCCGCTAAGGAAGATGAGTCTATGGAGAAAAAATCTCAAGTGAATCAGGTTGGTTACATTATTTGTAAAAGAACAAAAGTAAGCACATCAAAACAGAAACTATTGTTAGACTATATCGAACGCATTTTTTCGGTTTCAGTCAAGCTCGATGACCTGTACACGAACAATGTTTGATGTAGAAGTACAGTGAAACTAAAGGGGCCAGAACAGTAAAAACAAAAACAAAAACAAAAAAACAAAAAAGAAAAAGAAAAACGAAACAAAACAAAACAGAGAAAGCTTTGTTTTTGTTTTATTATTCTTACCCAGCTTGTCAAAGAGTAGTTTAGCAGCCAACATGTTTGCCTTTATGAATGTTACCACTGAAGGTTGGTTTCTAGACTGTTCACAGTCCCCCTATTTTTCCGTGGGATTCTCGAGACCGGTATGCTTCGATGGAGCTGCCGCCATCTTGGTTTGTAAAAGCGAGCGCGATCTGGGGAGACTGTCTAAACTACCGAGGGGAGGGGAGTTTTTTCGCTTCCCATCCCCAACTATACTAACACCCACTCCCGCTCCCCTCGGTAGTTTAGACACTCTCCCCAGATCGCGCTTGCTCAGTTTTACAACCAAGATGGCGGCGGTTCCATCGAAGCATACCGGTCTCGAGAATCCCACGGAAAAATAGGGGGACTGTGAACAGTCTAGTTGGTTTCGTTGTGTTGATAAAAGTAAGTCTCTATGGTAACGTTGGAAACTAAACTGAGGTCTTATTTTTCTGATTGAATAGTCTGGTTTTACCGCCGCTAAAGAAGATGAGTCTATGGAGAAAAACTCTGAAGTGAATCAGGTTGGTTACATTATTTGTAAAAGAAAAAAAGGTAAGCACATCAAAACAGAAACTATTGTTAGACTATATCGAATGCATTTTTTCCATTTCAGTCAAGGTCGATGACTTGCACACGAACAATTTTTGCTATAGAAGTACAGTGAAACTAAAGGGGCCCATAACGGTAAAAAAAAAAACAACAACAAACAAACAAAACAAAACAGAGAAAGCTTTGCATCAGCGTTTGTTCGAAATTCATATTGCACCCTACTAAACAAATACGTGAATTTACTTTATCAAGCTACTTTCAAGACAGTCATCATAGCGTTGATTACAAACGAAGCACTTCTGAAAAGATGGCTTGTATTGCGAGGGTCTTAAGTTAAATCTTCCTGATAGATTGCTAACACATGAGATCCTGCCTCAAATCCTAGGCGACCCTTTGGGAATAAAAAGCAAAGTAAAGTGGTCAAACTGCAGTCTTGATTGATTGATTGGTTGATTGATTGATTAATTGATTGTTTGATTGATTGAATGATTGATTGATTGAGATCTCTCCTCAACTGAAGAGCGAGTGGTGAAAGTAGTCGCGTTCGCTTTGGTTTCATCCCATCGTGCGTAATCACTAACTAAGACCAACTAATAAAACTCGCATTACTTTTCTCAGAAGGAAAACCGACCCTGACTTCTTCACACTCGTTTTCTCGCGCGTCTAAAATATTATATGCATTTTTAGGCTTCTAGTTCGGATTGCATTATTGTCTCGTTTGCCTTTGGTATAATTGATCACAATGATGACTATGGCTTTGCTTTAAGAAGTCCTTTTTCAAATCGCTGTATTAGACATAGCAATGTCTTCTCATGCGAATATTGGGGCATTAGGATTAACGATTGCAAGCGGGATTGACTAAGAGATATACAGACAGCATTTTCTAGCAGCCAGTGTTTACATATTCCTAACGGGTGTCCTTTTTTTTGCTTGAACTGATAAAAACGTAAAACGGTGTTATAAAACAGCTTAAGGAGTAGTTTTACCTTTTGAGCCATGTATCAGACCAACAGCTACGATGTCGTAACCATTCAAAAAACTACTTTCAGGATCCTATCAGGGAAGGAACCACATTTGCGAAAGTCCATGAAGCTCAAACTGGGCGCCACAACGAGAATGTAGCTAAAGAATCTGCATTGGATTTCGACCCTACTTTGCCTCCGGAAGAATTCACAGATCTTCTCGTTCAACATTTAAAAGGTTTAAACCTGCCAAGTGATTCAACATCAGCGAAAAACCACATGACTCTAGACCTTTGGGACTTTGCGGGACAGCATCTTTATTACGCTTCCTATCCAGTGTTCTTGTCATCACGAGCAGTTTATATGCTGGTGTACAATCTCAGCAAAGAATTAAAGAACATTGCTGAGCCCTGTGTCAGACAAGGTGTTAATGACATTCTTTTAAGAAACCCAAATGGCGAAACAAATTTGGAGAACTTGTTGTCGTGGCTTGTTTCAGTCAGAACTATGTGTTCAGCAAAAGCGAATGACAGAAAAGAGGCTGGTAAAGAGCCATCTTACCTACGTCCCCCTGTGTTTGTTGTAGGAACACATGCTGACAAACCTTTCCAGGACATTAAGATAATGGAACAGCTGATCCAGATGGTGCTTTCTCGAAAAGACTTTGATGGTCACGTCATCCGGCCATTTTTTTCAATTGATAATACGCAAGGGTCATCAGGGGCTGGCGTTCGTGCAATTCAGGAAAAAATGATTGAAGTGTTACAACAAGAGCCATACATGGGGGAGGAGGTACCACTTCGGTAAGTTTACAAAAAAAGAACCAGTTGAAACATCACTTACTCGGCTTTTGAGTGCATTAAAAGCGCACTTAGTTGACCGTTGTTTTCTTTGATTATCTAGTAACTGAATATCAAGGTGAAAGTTGAGATATGTGGAGGCTGTCTTCAACGTTACAATGTAATGGTAATAGCAAACGGACGTCAAAAACTTGAAAAAATGCGTTTGGTAGGAGAACGGAAAGGGTAATTTTTCACAGACTTTGTAGTTTCTATAGAGAGAGGGCGTACCATGCGGGCAAAAACATCCCTCTACTTTACATGCTAAGACAGCTGAAAGGTCAAAGCTACCAATATAATGTTTGTATGTTGCATTTATTTGGATTATCTCTTTTCTTTGCCCTTCAGGTGGTTTAACTTTGAGAAGGTCATTAAGGCTTTGATTGGCAAGAAAACGTATTACCTGAACCTGGAACAACTCAAAACCATTATCCAGGAAGTGTGCTTTGTCCGGAATGAGAACGAAATTGCCACCATGTTGGATTTCTATCACGACCTCGGAATTATCGTTAAACACCACAACACTGTTGTACTACAGGCCCAGTGGTTAATTGACGTCTTTAAACAACTCATAACCATCCGTCCGTACAACGACATGGTAAGAACCTGACAGAATAAAAAGTGTAAAAAGAGAGCAGCCACGTGCCTTATTCTTGGCTGCCTTTTACTGTTTGGTGCAAAGGTGTGTTATCTGAAAGTTAATTTTTAAATATTAAAAACCGAAATCCTCCCTAGATCTGGAAAAAATAGGTTGCTATTGTAACATCAAATTCAGTGAACCCTTGATATACCATGCCAAATTGCTCCCAGAAAAAAATTCTCAAAAAGTCACAAAGTTTCGTGGCATTTGTGCAAAAAATAAAGAAAAAGAGTTGTTTGCGTGAAGTGCTTCTATAATCAAATTTTTACCTCATGAATTTTAAAGTTTATCACATAGAATTTTAGAAAAGATTAAAAACGCCGTTTACCGTTTCTAAATATTTGCATTGGTTCCAGAGATATTCACGTTTGAAAAATGTGTAAAGTATGTAAATGAGTGGACTGATGACGTCATATTCTCAACTCAATATAACATCAAGTATATATATAGAGCTTTCTCAGTCAATCGACAGCAGAGACCATTGAAACCTGCCAGGCTAATAGTTCTTAAGGCAATACACTTACGATTATAAAAAAAAATTGGTTCCCATGGCAACTCACTCCTTTCCAGTCCCCTCCAACCTGATTTCAATATTTTAGTGATTTTCAGCTTGAAAAACATTTAACAAGGCCATGAACTCGACCTAACATATTTATACGCTTGCTGGATCATGCAGATGAGGCACCATTGGCAAATATCAAAATAGAACGCCAAAGGTGGCCAGTTAAGCCTTAAGTATCAGGGAGGACTGGAACCCGGTATGTTGCCATGGTAACAAAACTGATAAGCTCATATTATGGAGCGCATCTAGAACAATGTCTTTGTAAAGAATCAAGCATTTCTGATACAAATTGGCTGAGATATCTTTTTTTCACAATATTTGACCAAAATTCGGTTGAGTTTATGACGTCATCACTTGGCTAATTTGCATATTTTAAAAACTTGAATATCTCTGGAACAAAAAGAGATATTTGAAAATAGTAAACAGCATTTCTCTTACCGTACAGACTACTTGTTTATAATTAAAATGGCTTAGATTAGAAAGACGCGAATTTGGTCATAGTAGCACTTTAAAGTGCATACTTAACGTGTCGCAATCATTTTCTCGTTTTTTACCGTCAACCTTTGTACTAGATAAAGGCAAATTTATACACTGAGATCCTTTCCAATGAAAGAAGACCTGTAAGTACTTTTTTTCTCTGGAGTGCCATTGCCTTAATGAAGTCTTAACATTCTCTACTTCCCATTATCAGGCTTTGCTACAGTTGCTTGAATGCTAAAATAGGCTGTCTTCTGAAACAAATTGCCATCGATCATTCTTCGCAAATTTGGCCTGACATTCCCATGAGGTCAGTCAGGTGCTTGTCTATGTCTCTTGCTTTCAGCTAAGTTCCTGAGTTTGCATAGAAAGATTACTATGGAAGTGCGACTTTGACGTAAAGTACTTCTAATTATGAAATAAATGTGATGGTATATTTCAAGCCTGATGAATAAATGAGAATAATGTATTATTCTAGAAAGTGACACAGGCATACTCGGAGAAAAATCCGAGTGCTCCTATCAGGAGTCGAACCTAAGACCTTCCGATTACTAGTTTGGATCCTCTGCCACTGAGCTACAGTTAGAGCTAACTGTAGCGCAGTGGAAGAGCATCCGAACTAGTAATCGGAAGGTCTTAGGTTCGACTCCTGAAAAGAGCACTCGGATTTTTTTTCCCAGTATGCCTGTTTCACTTTCTAGAATAATACATCATTATCATTTTTAATTAGTTCTCAAACTTAGTAATACATAAAGTGAGCAGCGAATAAATGACATTTGGTTCAGCTGAATGAATCTTGGTACCCAATGAAACGACAGATGTGATGTGAGTTCAAAACGGTTTTTGATCTGAGGTGAAACACTTGCATTTTACTAGTAGCAGCAACTCAAAACAACTTCACACAGGTACGATTATTTATCCAATGTAGGAAAATGCTTAACGCAAACAAGTTGGGGTATCCTCTTTGTTCTGACTACTTGCATATTAACTGCATCTGTGAATGTTCCTGAAGGAAAGCTTACTGATGTTTTAATAAACAAATGAAAAACAAACATTTCACGCTCAAACCTTCCGTCAGTTTCACGGACGTTTTACTTTTCCCCGTCGGTCATTCGTTATCCATAAATATTAAAATGGTTCAACATAAAGCGAAAACTCATACAAAGCAGTCCCTCGAACTTAACTCGAATTAAGAATTGAAGCAAATGAGATTCGTTCGCCGCGCCCTGTAGGGAAGTAGTGTATGTAATGTGGAATTTGCTCTACTCAAATGTGTGATGACAAAAGCCGCTCGTCGTTGGTATCGTTTCACATTTTGTGTAAAGAAACAAAGAAGTGTTTGATAAATTCAGTGCTCTCTATTCACAACTTTTTTTTGAGACATTATGATCATGTCACAAACTCGGACTTCGTGCTTTTTTAAACACCTCGAAACAATAGAAGCGCTTACCCTGAGGCCTCATGCTTTCATCTGTTTCTCGGTTTCTGGAACCCCTGATCATGATAAAGCACCTGACCTCTCTTTTGAAAGTACCTTAAATATACCTTGCGTCAGCCAATCATAATTCAGAAATTTATCAGCAAGTAGTATGATATCTCTAAAACAGACCTAAAAATATGATTGACGTGTAAACCCAACTTCCAGTGTCGCACATTACTAACAAGATGCACTGCGGGTGTGCTTTATATAGGGTGTTAAGCCTTTTTGCTTTACGTATATTTTTCATCAAACATGCAAGAACGTTTCCTTGGTGTCTTTAGATGTTAAAAAGGCCTTGAAAGAGCGTCCCTAAAGAACCTTCTTCGTTGTTTTGATTTTTTGGCAGGAATCTAGACATTCCAAGCTGTGGAGAGACATGGAAGAAACAGGCGTCCTTAGTATGAGGCTTGTTGAACACGTATTTTCCAAGTATTGTCAGCAAGGCGTACCCAAGGAGGACATTTTAAATATGATGGAGCATTTCGGATTGCTAGTCAAGTTTGCGAGGTCTCCAAGTGATATACATTACTTTGTGCCAGCGCAACTGAAGACGCCACCTAAAGCCCTTCAAAAAATGGAACCCTCGTCGTCCGACCCATGCCCCCTGTATCTTCACTTTTTGGAGGGCTTTGTTCCTCATGGCCTCTTCTTTCAGCTGGTGTCAAGGTGTTCTCGACAGTGCCCTGCTAATGGATTCATGCAGCCTCCCAGATTTTATGAGGGGGCGTCGACCTTCTTCCTTGAGAAAACTTGCCGCTACCAACTGACCCTTTTGTGCAAGAAAAGGTTCATCAAGATTGTCTTGAAACACCAGAAAACACAAGACGAGCAACTGTCTCTGACTGAAGAAGAAGAAGTAGCAAGTGTTGTGCGAACGTTTCTGGAAGATGAATTGGGCAATATGAGACAAGAGCTGCCCTGGTTGAACAATTTAAAGTATGAATTGTGTGTTGAATGTCCTTGCTGTCCAGAGGAGGAAATCAAGTGTGCAAACCACGGTCAAGTCTCTTGTGCACATGAGGACTGCATGAGCCTTGTCAAGGTTATGTCTGGAGGGTGTTTAAGCTGCTGCTTCCAATGTTGTCAAACCGCGAATCTCCCCAGACTGGAAAAGTGGTTCTCGGTCAAAGGTGAGGACAAAATGTCGTATATGGTCTAAATCAGTTTAATTTTGAAAAGGGTTCAATGACTGGTTGCCTTCATGAGCTGTAAATTATACAATCATAACCTAAACGATTGGTCAAAGATACTAGTAAAAGAGTTATCTTTTCAGAACCCTACCCAGAACAATTAAACCCGAAAATGGACGGTTTAATGGGCACGTCAACTGTGAGTTGTCTATTTACGATAACAATCGCTGTCGGTCTTCTTATTTTGTGAATAAGGTGAAAAATACTTTGAAAAGATGCGGATAGCTATTAAATCCAAGAGAGGGTATTCACACGAAAGATACAGGTAAAATTGCATGTTGAAGTTGTGGAATAATGCTCATTTACTAACTGTATTTTTACTGTGTCCTAATATCAACAAAATTATTTTAGAAGATTCCGTTGATTTGAAGTGGGTATTTGTACTGCCCAAAATTTCTTCCGTCATCAAAGCGCACACATAAAAGAAAATGCGATTTTTCTTTTTTGAGGTTAAGCTCGGGGAAGAAATTATTGGTCGAGTTCTCCTTAAAGAGCATGGTGGCTTATTATTATTTCACGTTACATTAACTCTTTGTAGACCGGGAGAGGGGAGAGGCTGGGTTGATCCTGCCCGCGCCGACTTTGACTGTTTATAATTTTTTTAATATGTGAGCGAACGCCACCGAACTTCGTGACTTTTTGTTAAGATAGTCAGCTGGAATCAATTTTTTGTGCATGCAGATGCCCAAATGGCCCCATTTTTTGGTACTGTCATTTGTTTCGGCACCTTTAAGGCATTTTACTGTCACTTTGGTGCGCTATTTACAGAAAAAATACTGTCTAGTGTTTCATTAACGGAAGTAATGGCTTAGTTTTTTAATGCTGCAGCCAAGCAAAGCTGTTATATACTGCATGCAGCCCTAATAACGTGGAAAGAGTCTGATGACCCCCTCTTTGCATTTTATTTTCTTAATGTAATCCTGGGCTGGATGTAGCTAGCTACCGTGCAAAGTTTCCAAGGAAAATTAAATACAGCTCTTTGATATCTACACATGTATCAGTGTAGTGAAAGGGAAAACTTTATTAATTGTTTAACACAGGTACTTCAACTGATGATTTGTTTGAAGAGAGTCAGGAACATACTATTTTCAAGAGAGAGTTGTTACACAAAAGGAAAAGGGACGCAGAAGACACAGGTAAATGCGTCTGAATCTTTGATGTTTTTTGTGGAAAACCACTCACTAAAGCTTTGATGTCAGTAAATACAGTACGCACAAACTTCTGACAGTATGCATGATTCATTTCGATGTAAAACTTACAAGAGTTTTTCTTACATGCATGTTTCAGTTAAGCATTACTTCTTGATTTACAGGTACGTCAAGTGATGATTCGCCTGAACAGACGCCAATATCTTGTAAATCCAAGAGAGGGTTGTCACACCGCACTTATAAGAATTCCAAATTGAAAAAGTGTGTGGAAGATTCAGGTAAAAACGCCTAAATCTGTATTACTTTTGTCAGATAAAGTAATTGATTTTTTTGTGTTTCTTAATCAAGACAATCATTCAAGGAGATTCCATTAAACTGCACTACACATCCTTACTGCGTTTCTTGCATCGCTAACGCGCGCAAAAGAATGGGGCAATTATTAGTCCTTTTCTTTTAAAAGAACATAGTGACTTCCTATTTTTTTTCTTGGAAGTATTTTAAGAAAATACGACTCTTAGCGATATCTTCAAATTTCAAAAAAATTCTTGTCTCAGTTTTCAAATATTCTCAGGATCAGCTATTAAAATTTGTTCTTTAGGTGCTTCATTGGATTGGTACAGTAACCCAATACAACCCAATGTTTTCGTTAGTGTCATACTTTGGCACTTTTAAAGCATTTTACTGTCACGTTGTTACGTTTTTACTAGACCAGTAAGTAGTATGTCATTGACAGGAATGGCTTTTTGGAAGTAGTGGGTGACTCATCTCTTAATGCTTGGTTTTTTGGTAATGATGTCATAAACTAGCAAAGTTATTATATACTTCATGCATCCCTACAGCGGAAACCAAGCAGTAACCCCCATTTTTCTCTACTTTTCTTGATCTACTAGATATAATAAGCAACTGTGCAAATTTCTCGCGAAATTCATTAGTTTGTTTTTCGGTGGAGTTGTTTCAACATCACCTATAGCTTGAAAACATGCTTGCCTGCTCTCCTCTTTCCTTCTTCCCTTCCCTTCCTTCCTCCCTTCCCTTCCTACCCTTCCTCCCTCCTCCATTCCTTCCTTCCTTCCTTCTTTCGTACTCTTCCCTCTCTCACTTCCTCCCTTCCTCCCTCCCTCTCTCCTTCCTTCCTTCCTTCCTTCGATTCCTTCTTTCCTCCCTCCCTTTTTTCCTCTCTACTTCCCTTCCTTCCTTCCTTCCTTCCCTCGCTTTGTTCGTTCCTTCATTCTTTCCTTCCTTTTTTCTTCCACCCTTATTCCCTATCTTCCCTCGCTTTGTTCGTTCCTTCATTCTTTCCTTCCTTCTTTCTTCTACCCTTATTCCCTATCTCCCTTCCTTCCTTCCTGCCTTCGTTCGTTCGTTCCTTCCTTCCTTCCTTCCTTCCTTCCTTCCTTTCTTCCTTCCTTCTTTTCTTCCTTCCTTCCTTCCCTCGCTTTGTTTGTTCCTTCCTTCCTTCCTTCCTTCCTTCCTTCCTTCCTTCCTTCCTTCCTTCCTTCCTTCCTTCCTTCCTTCCTTCCTTCCTTCCTTCCTTTCTTCCTTCCTTCCCTCCTTCCTTCCTGCCTTCGTTCCTTCCTTCCTTCCTTCCTTCCTTCCTTTCTTCCTTTCTTCCTTCCTTCCTTCCTTCCTGCCTTCGTTCGTTCCTTCCTTCCTTCCTTCATTCCTTCCTTCCTTCCTTCCTTCCTTCCTTCCTTCCTTCCTTCCTTCCTTCCTTCCTCCCTTCCTTCATTCCTTCCTTCCTTCCTTCCTTCCTTCCTTCCTTCCTTCCTTCCTTCCTTCATTCCTTGCTTCCTTCTTTCGCTTTGTTCGTTCCTTCATTCTTTCCTTCCTTCTTTCTTCCTCCCTTATTCCCTATCTCCCTTTTTTTCTACTTTTCTTTCTTCCTTCACTTCTTTCTTTCCTGCCTACCTTCTTTCCTTTTTGCCTTCCTTTTTTTGTTTCTTCCTGGTATTCTTTCTTTCTTCATTGACACTTTAATTAAGTGATTGATTTATTTTGTTTCATTACCAAGATACTGCGCGTATTGAAAGGGAATTAAATTTGCCTTAAGTAACTATCAATACATGCATTATTGTTTCTTCGATCAGTAGGTGCAAATATTGTAACAAAGGGAGCGAAATAAGATAGACTGTAACACCGACTTATGGTACAATTGAGCTGCATCCATGATATCAGTTATAGAAGCAGAGACAGATGAGCATGAAACACTGAGGAGAATGATGTCATCATTAATCTATCCCCCACCCCTTCCCACTAGGACTACTGAGTGCCTGCATAGTTGAGCTCGGGAATTTCAGTTACCAATTCCTGACATTAAGCCTTGCCTTGTATGGTCTGAATAATATTTTAAGGATGTCTCGGTTAGTAATGGCAACTGTAGTAACTCGTCTAACTGATGTGTTATAACCATTTGGAGCTTCAGAACATTTAGAAAGACTAATACGGTTTTTGCTTACTCTTCAGCGAAGCAAAATTTACATGATGTCGAACAACTGCAACGTTATCCCAGGATCATCACCAGGATGACTGACGTATCAAGAAGGTTGGACGAGATTGTTTCAGACAAAGGCTTCACAGTTTCTGACAATGAGGGATCAGGAAATTGCATGTTTTACTCATTGTCAGAACAACTGGACCTTGTGAAGGGAATTCAGATATCTCAGAACGCGTTGAGGCAGCACATTGTCCAGTATCTCGAGAAGAACCCTACACTGGTAAGTCGCTGAGGGTGAAGAAGCTTGGAAGATGTGGCGCTTTGTAACTGTATCCTCACATTCAGGAATCCGATGGTCAATTCATGACCATGATGTAACTGCAAGGGAAAATATTTTTTTAACAAGCCATAGCTAGTCATCCCATGTGAGATGACAACTCCATTCATCAAGTATATTACGGAAATGATGAATTGGGAAGCATATTTTTTCCAAATACTAGACATAAATTGATCCTTTTGATAGTAGCTACTGTTAATTAAATTGGTGCACTGACGTACAAGACAAATTGGAGCAAAACCGAAACATTTTCGAAACTTCAGTAATATTGAGGACGTCATTTACGTTCATTCTTACAGAAAACAGTGAGATTGAGCTTGTGACCATCTCAGCAAGTTTTTGGAAAATCTTAAAGAAAGACAGTGTATAATGAAACGGCCTACATATTTTTATAGTTCCACCAACTTTTATAAACTGGAATAAAAGAAAACCAAATTCCTTTCTAGGCATTGCCCTTCTCCTATTGAGCTAACATCGCCTTAACTAAATATGATGCTTATTCTTATTATTTTCTTGTCTTCAGTTAGATGGAACAAACTTGTTCAATTTTGTTCACGGGTATCAGTCTTGGTCTGATTACCTAACAAAGATGTCTGCAGATGGGACGTGGGGTGATCACGTGATTCTCTATGCTGTAGCAAACTGCTATGAAACATGCATTCATGTGATTAGCAGTCTGTCTCCCAATCATGACGTAACCATCAGCCCAGAACAAAAACGTGATGTTGAAAGTAGCAACCGGCTTGTGCTGGGGCACTTACACGAGCACCACTACGTCAGTCTTCGACCCAAATCAGGTGAATAAGCTGTCACAGTTAAACTTTGAAAAATAGGTTTTGGCAGATAGAAGGTGGTCGGTTTGACCTACGAGAAGTTAGCTAGGGCGGAACTGAACGATAAATTGGGTAAAGTTAATGCGAGCCAAAAGCATATCCAGTTATTGTTACTTGCATCATCCGCATAGAATTTCGATTAGTTTACACTGTAAAATATCTCGAGGGTTCTTTCTATTTGTAGGCATTTCTACAAAAACTTATGGATGCCAACTTTCAAAATGTTTATACAGTCAACTCTTGCTAAAATAGAGGCCTTTAGGACCATTTAGTGCGGTGCGTAATATTACCAATTCATCCTCGCCGGGTCTTCATTCCTATTCACAATAACAAGATGTCTGTAATGGAAAGGTGTTCACAAGACCGAACTTAACTGTATTTGATTACAGTTGAAGGGTTTGATACGTGGTGAAAATGGGTGTGAGTGCTGGTTTTGCCACAAAAATTCGACGCGCTCCAAATAAGCTTTTTCTTTTACAGATTGTTATTTACATTTTTATTGTTAATATCCTAATAAGTAAACCAGGGCTATCACTTAATATGCTACGTAGAACCTGTTGGTATAGTTTGGAACAGCGTAGTATTAATTGGCAAAGATGACACCTTCTGAGGATACTTTAATTAACCAAGGTCTCTGTCTTGCTTGTTGCGACCAAATAACAGTTTGAAAGCAGCCTCTATGGCGCCATCACCAACCTCTCTGAACCCTCTAGTAATCACTCTTCCCAAAAAACACATGCACTGCCAAAGGATGAGGAACAAAAAGTCATCGAACATCTAAACATTCAGTGATTTTTTTACGTTCGTTATATGTACAATGAACGGTATGAACAGTGTGAAATTCGCAGTTTGATCGTTGTAGCGGAGTTAGAAGAGTTTGCACGTACAAATGACGTCATTAAGAGGTGTGACTGGCGCACGTGATGAGAGTCTAGAGTCCAGTCAGATTGACTGGTCAATAAATTTTTTCAAATTGTTTTGGCGAGTAGCGGAAAACACAGGAAATTTTTTTGCAGGCAAGTAAAACTTGTCCAATGAAAATCTGTCGACGCCCGTTGCAAGTGACTTCAACCAGGTTAGAAGAAGCTAGAATTTTGTTGTGGTGTAAAAAGAAAGGAAGTATTTGTCGAAAAGTGATGTCCATAGAAATCCTGTAATGGCGAGTAATCGATTACAAATCGCAGTGAAGCGGCTGGCGTGCTGTAATATTTTGGGTTCAGAAATTCTCATCGTGACATTAGTCACGCTACTCGCAAACGGCTCGTAGCGTATTTTTTCTTCTTACCACATTTTGACGTTATCTGTGCGTTATCAGAGAACAGATGCACGTTAATTGCATAACTAACGACGCAGAGACGGTTGTCCGCTGTATTTATTGGCCGATCTTTACAGGGATCTTGATACATAGCAAATTACATGTGCTTCTCCTCACTGTTGTGAGCTTTATGAAGGAGTCATCACTTTGCAGGGGTTTAGTAACAGACTTAATTTTGTTGCTTGCTTCTTTCAAACAATAGCTGCTTTCAGTACTCTACGGTATTCTTATATTCAAATACTCAAGCACTCTGTTCTTTGTATTTGCAGTTAAAATTGGCAGTCCATCTCCTGATGAATTGGAGGAAGTATCAGTGAGCATTGGCGACACTTGGCGTGTGCTGGGACGTCGGCTGAAGTTTGAAAAAGCAAAGTTGGAAGAGTTTGACCATTGCAAATGGAGGTTAAGTGAAAAAGCATATGAAATGCTGATGGAGTGGAAACAAAAGGAAGGCTCAGAAGCAACGTACCGAGTTCTACATGAAGCATTGTGTCACAAATTTGTAAATCGTACAGATTTAGCAGACAAAATTTGTCGTTAAGCTCAAGTTCAAGTTCTTGAAAAAAGTCGCTGAAAAATAATTATGGTCTGCCGCCCCTTGGATAATTTGTGTCCCACCGTTATTGCTAAAGGTTAGTCAGGTGATAATTTCCTGAGATACTGTAGGGGTTAATAATCACTGATCAAATGGGAACAACTACTTGTTAAGTTCCTTACTAAAGACTTGTTGAAAACATGAGGACAACAGTTTAAAACTGTAAATGCTTTGAAGCCAAGAGTCATGCCAAGAATAGGTAAATTGTTATCATCCGGGTAGGTGTAATTATGAGAAGGTATGTTTGAGATGACATTGACTGTCTGGACAACCTGAGCGGAAGTCATTACCAAGGTTAAGATTCTGATGATCACGTTTGTCATCACCTCAAACTGTCCCTCTCTCGACTATACTCACCCAGAGGTGATCATAATTTACCTAATTATGAGTTCAATCATACTTGAAGTGAGACACGAGTATAAACAGACATCAATGAAAAATAAATAACAATAAACGGAACAGAAACAGAGGAAAACTTACTAACATTTCCCTTGGGTTACTGTGACGTAGGCGGTCATGCCACATAACTAAGTCACTTTTCTTACTATTCTTATTTAGTAAGATAGAGGGCCACAGATACCTTTTAGTGCCGTTTAAGGTGGCTTACTACAGTTTTAATGGAGTATAAGGGCACAACTTTTAACTCTTTTAAAAAAGGTTCCAAGCTGTTTTTCCCTTCACTATTTACTGTTTGCTTAAGTCTTTTACGATTCTATGTGAAATTTGAACAATTAAACGTCAACAAATAGCCAAAATGAGCGACCGAGTACCCAATGAGAGACTGGGCACTAGTAGGTTAAGTCACGTTTTTCTCAAATTCTACCCGTATGACCCCACCTGAAAATTTCAGGAATAAGAAATTGGGTCTGATTTAACATTCATGCAAAGAAAAATAAAAATCTGTAACGCCATGTATCGCGTGCGAGAAAGGTACAGTAAATTAGAGCTCTTTTACCGAATGTTTATCAAACTTTTTTGCCATATTTTTTTGGCCCTAGGCTTGATTACATGTTTGAACGGAGTTTTGAAACTATCGCTACATACACCAAAGAGATTTGACGCCTTTCAAGTGCTGAAGTGGTTTTTGTTACTTCTTGAGGTTACTTGCGTCATCTTTGCACGCGCGACAAATACTGACGTGTGGCAGGCTATCATAGCGCGCGCTACTAAGTCTCGGAAAAACTGTAGTAAGCCACCTTAAATGAAAGACCTACTTACTAATTCCATACCAAGACTCAGTTTCAAATCCTTTACAGTACCAAGCAAATGACCTGGCGTAGTCTCCTGGTAACCGGACACACTGTTGTTGCTTTATCTAATTATTCACAAAGAAACACCACTCTCACCCAAGCTTGCCATCATTTAGAGACAAATTAACAGGAACCGTTGCTTTTGGACATGTACAACATTGTAAACATGCCAAGTCCCCGTGAAAATGTTACCTTAACACCTTTTCATTACTAGCTGCAAACTATTAACCTTTTGTTTATTTTTACCTCAACAGGAAACTAGCAAAGGTGTGTTTCCTCCACTGGTCACATCTTAGTTTCAATTGAAGTTAAACACTGTATTCTTTCAATTTAAATATGTCTAAGTAAATGTTTTCTTTCGCAGTTTGTTGATCTTTTCTTGGAATAATCTTTCAACTGTAAAGCAAAGAATGACGAATGAGTCATCAATTAAGTTTTCCGCTTGTTCAGTGAGTTTAAACGTTCAGTATTCTAATGTTGAAGGAAATAGTTCGAAAGTACTCGACTGCCAGTAGCCGTCACGGTGATGTTATTGCCTATGAAGATTGTAAAAAAACGATTTGTTGATCTCGATCTGTTCATTGTTGGTGAAATGTCCGTCGGTCTTTTGTTAGTAGAATTACCTGGTTTGTTCACTTTTTGTCTGTCTCGTTGATGTCGTAATAAAGTTACTTCTGATGTACAGCAAGTTTTGGCGATTGTACAGTGGTGTTGTTTTTATAAGTTATGGAACCAGCTTACCTCAGTGATTCGTTGATTGTAGTACGCACTGTAACTCATTAAGCGAAGGTGCCGTCGATGCATTCTATGGTTTATTTGTAATTGGCCACCATTTACTGACAGTTCACAATTCACGTCATTTCTGCTAAGGTGGTCGGAACTTCAGTCGAATGCGACCACAGATAGCCCTTCCAAGGACTAAATGCAGTCCGGGATCATCATAATATATCTACATACATGCTTAGTTAGGAAGGAATTATCGGTAATTTATTCTTCAACTCCACTCACTACATCAAACTATTAATAATCAATGATTAGGGAGTGCGTTCGATGATCTCGATCCCAGGCTCTCTCTCCTTTGCCAAGTTGGTGATGATGTCATCCGCCCCTGCAAAATCTGCGGGGGATGCAAGATACGCGTCCCAAGATCCATTCACTCATTCGTTGATCGATTGATTGCCCCATACAATCTCGACTCCAAACGCAATTAGGCGCGCATTATTTCTACGTCGCCACAACAAGTATGGATATGCTGCGATATACACTTAGTTATTTGTACATAGTATACAGTTGATTGTTTGTACTGTAGGAAATGAATATCCTACCGAGTTCCGGCTTATCGTATTTTACCTTTTCTCACAGTTTTCTCCCGGTTCCTTAGGTTACATTGAACGATAAATGTCTTATAAATGTCAAATGAAGTATCGCTGGGTAATTTACTGTTTTTTGTTTTTTTGTTTTTGTTTATGACTTGCCCGCAAACAAAGCAAAACTCGTGAAAATATACAGCGACACTACACTCTGAAACAAATAATAGGACATATTTAATTTATGCACCACCAGACAAAATGATTGTTATTAAGCTTTTTATATCTTGGACCGTTGTTATTGAAGAACAGTTGGTGTAGTGTTCAAGAAAAACCTGGTAGATGGGGCGCGCACACGTCCATTTTCGCCATATTTTTCGGTGAGACGAAGTAGTTCCCACTGTTGGGATAATTTTGTCCACACACTATGTTCTAATACAGTCAGTCGAAGTTTTTTTGACTAGTTAGTTTGCCTTTTTGTCTTAACTAGTTGTAATCAGTTCATGTCCCTGAAAACGAGGGCTAATAATTTTCCAGCATATCTTGTCAAAAAGGGGTCATGAATTTTATCACAGATTTTGTTCGGAAATAGATGCTAGATTGTTGAACATTTTTTCTGATATTGTGACAGTTTTTTAACCTGTTCCTTTCCTAGAGAGCGACACAAAAAATAGGTTACTCAGAAAAGGTGAGCACGGCTAATATGTTAATTAATCAATAGGCTTTCGACCAAAAAATCCCTCCCATCCCCCTCCCCCCAAAAAATTATCGATTCGCTAAAGTGCTTAGTGTAACAGTAAGTGACAGTCATTTTAAAAACTCTTCCTTTCCTTGAGAGCGACACAAAAAATAGAGAACACAGATAAGGTGAGCACTCTTACGGGAGGAGGGAACGGGGCTAATATGTTTATTAATCAATAAGCTTCCGAACAAAAAATCCCTCCCCTTCCCCCCCCCCCCCCCCCAAAAAAAAAAAATATCGAGTCGCTAAACTGCTTATGTTTTGCATGTGCACTTGAAACGGCCATAGAAAACTAAACTGATAAGTTTTGGCGCGAAATGTGAAATTGCGGCCTATTTGAGTTGCCTGTCATGGTCCGTATTTAAATCAATCAATACAGGACATGTTTTCATCAATGATTATTAAAAATGCAGCCGCATTTTCAGAATAACTTGGAAATAATGTTTTTCCCCCTCAGCTTTCCCTCACGTTCAATTAACAACTTGGGCTACACTTAATATTTCCACGAAAAACAAGTTTTCTTTCAAATGTGAGTTTCTTTGCTTTATTTTAAACAGTTTTATATATTGGTGTTTTCCAATAGTTAAGATTTTTTGAGTCAATTTGGACGATTTCTTGAAGTTTTCAGTGTAGGGATTAAGAAATCAAAGATGGCGACAGACCAGAACGAAATAATGACCTGTTTCCTATGACGACTTATTGTTGTTGACCTCTAAGGAAAGAGCGTTCGGCCTACTAGATAACAAGCAGTTGGCGTGTTTTTAATGCTCTTGAAGTTGCGAAGGGGAGTTAAGGGCACTATGTACCCACAAATGCCCTGAAAATCTCACTACCCCTATCTCAAATGGGTTAAGTAAGCAGCCTTGAAAGATATCGAGTTCTTCCACCAATCTGTGAATGTGTGACCCAGCCTTCGATGCCAAGGCAAACGCAGTTCAAATCTTTACCTACTTAATAAACAACGAGTACAGCATCATCTGCTACGATCTTTGACAGGGTCCCAAAGTAAATCAGGGATGGCTGTATTACAGTAATGGAACCCCGATGTGACGGTATACCAAGGTAGAATTGAATCATTACATC
>NW_028145449.1:2427500-2445000 GCF_977016875.1 Pavona decussata
AACAAAGTAATAAACATGGTAAAGAAAGCCTAAGTATTGCTAAGGAAATTGGAAATAGACAAGCAGAGGAACTGGCGCATAGAGTTCTAGCCGGTTCGTATTACAATCTTAAAGACTACCAACAAAGTATTAAACATAGTGAAGAATGGCTAAGTACTGCTAAGGAAATTGGAAATAGACAAGTAGAGGAATACGCGTATAGAGTTCTAGCCTGGTCGTATTACTATCTTAAAGACTACCAACAAAGTATCAAACATGGTAAAGAAAGCCTAACTATTGCTAAGGAAATTGGAAATAGACAAGCAGAGGAATCCGCGTATAGAGTTCTAGCCTGGTCGTATTACTATCTTAAAGACTACCAACAAAGTATCAAACATGGTAAAGAAAGCCTAACTATTGCTAAGGAAATTGGAAATAGACAAGCAGAGGAATCCGCGTATAGAGTTCTAGCCTGGTCGTATTACTATCTTAAAGACTACCAACAAAGTATCAAACATGGTAAAGAAAGCCTAACTATTGCTAAGGAAACTGGAAATAAAACTGGAGAGTTGCATGCTTACCTGATACTGTCAGACTCGTATAAAAGTCTTGGAGACCACAAACAAGCAATGGAATGGGCTAACCAAATAAGAGAAGCAGAGTTGTCTTGCAGTCTTGGAGAATACAAAGAAGCCAGTGAAAGCAACCTTGAAATGCAAATTACAGAAAATGGTTTTGATGAATCATCAAGCTCAGTGGAATCTAAAGAAGCCAAACAAGGGGAAGATATATTCAAAGACGGAAATGGACTTTCGAACGATAGTTCAGGTAATATTACAGTATTAAATTGAAGAAAATTCATAGTCTAAATCAGAGGATTTTCTTGTCTGTTTTTGGGTTGGGAGAAGCTACTATTTGGCAGGCGTATCTGGGGGCTGAGGGTTATAATGATGGAAGAGTTTTACGTTCCACGTTTGAGCTAATTGAAAAGGATTTTGGTCGTGATAAACTACAAGATTAAAACTTAGTTGTTTAGTCGTCCGATAAATATTAAAATTATCCGAACGTGACGATAGGACAAAAGAACTTTAATGCAATAGAGACATCGTAACTGAGAAGTATAAACTAACTTTTCAACTAAAGGGCGCTAGGAATACCCACATAGTGTGTTTAAATTTTTGTGGCGCGATTTTTGATGCTTTTAAAATGAACGTTGGCCTAAAGCAAAGCTCTGTGGGATTATACACTTGATTTGAGAACACCAAACATGATTACCGATAGTTTTTAATTGATGATGAGTACCACTATCCCGTCAGTTAAGTGTGGAGCCTCTATCTGTATTAACCCCTTGGGTCAAGCCTTTCCCAAGTAGATTTATTTTTTTGATCTGCTTTTCCCCCAGTAGGGTTTGGTGATGAATTTTGATCTATGACAATTTTTAAAATTGTTATTGGTATTCTTTTATTGGGTTTTTAAACTGTCCCCTGAGACCCGTTATAAAAATAAATATACACGGGAAAGGGTTGATTTCACTGAGATTTAAAGTAACCTTTATAAGTTAAAGGGGAAGTATCATGAGGTTTTTATATCTTTTGTTAAAAATGATGAAATAAGACCTTCAATCACCTGGCAAATAATTCTAGAATGACGAGAGGAACGAAATCAACTCAATTCTTGAAAGAAACAACTCGTGATCTGTTCTAACGCATTTTGGAAACAAAAATGCGAGAACTTGAAAAACATTAGCCTAATATTTTTCAAGTTTCAACCCACACCGGCCTACTCTGTCTCTGGCCAGAGGCTCTAATCGACAGTTTTATTGCACTGGGGTGATAATTTCTAACAAACTTGACAATTATTTCGTTGTTTCTATTGACAGTCAAACATTTTGGGTTTTGAAATGAAAGCAAATTTTCGTGATACTTCCCCTTTAACTACACTCTGAATTGTAGTTTCTACTTAAACAATAGAGCGTTTTTGTCGAGGCACTATCGGCTGATAGTTGCCCTGCGGAAATTTGATGTTCGTTCAATTTTATTTAAAGAAACAAAATTAATGTTAGCCTGAGAATTAAACTTCGAGGACTTATACTTGAATATTGTGCTACTTTAAGAACATAAAATTGATAAGGACAACTATCAAACCGATAGATGTGGGGCAAAATAGTATTTTTTTTTTTATTGTTCAGCACTAACATATTTTTTCCGCATAAATTAAAAGTCACTGAGACTGGTGTTTCCCATTTTACTGCTTTCCAATTTAACCTCAGTTTAATTTAAGGTGAAAAGTTGAAATAAGAAAAGACGAATATCCAACTTACAAGGGTAAAAAAATAAACAACGAAAATCACCTTTTTGTTACTAAGTAATGAATTGGATGAATAAATGGAAGATTTTTTTCGGGAACGAGTACAATCCATCCGGACATTTTCGACCGATGGACACTTTGCCCTGATACTCACAGCGCTGATAGTGTCTCTCCGCCGATGGCTTGTCTCACATCACGTGATCAATTTAAAGCGTTTATTGTCGATCAATCAGTGTAATGACAACCACAATCATCAAAATTTTCCATGTCTCCGATGGTGTTAGGTTGTGTTTATTAGATTCTGCGATGTTCGTCTGCGAGGGAAAGCTTTCAGAGGAAAGTAAGCGTTCGTTACCACCAACACTCCTTGTCACGTGAAAACTCCGTTATATACGACTAACAATTTATACTAACAAAATTATCAGATTCTCTTTTGACGTTTGTAAATGGAGAGAAGTCTTTCTGCTCAGATGTTGTGTTCTTCCTGTCAGGAGTCCAGTCAAAAACCACAGTAGAGTGTTCAAGAAACGCGAAATGCCACGACGGAGACTAACTGTTACGTCCGGGAGAAATTCTAAATTTTACTTAATATGAAATGAGATGACGAAACCTTTCAGCCACACGTTTAAAACTGTTGTTAAATAGTTACAACTATTTTCAAAGCATCTACTAAACCATGTGTGTATTATGTTTTTTTTTTTGGAACATATTTCTGCAATAAGTACCAAGTGAGATTAAAGCACGAGGACCGAGAGCACAGCTTGCCTATGCAAATGCTTTGAAGACTGGAAAAGTAAAGGTGCATCGTGCTAGAATCATGCTGATAGGCCAAGATCGAGCCGGAAAGACGAGTTTGAAGAAATCATTCTTAGGTCTTCCATTCGACCCTTACGAGCAGAGCACTGATGGAATAGAGGTTGATCCATCAAAGTTTGAAATTGATGTTGATCAAGTGAAGAACTGGCAGCGAACTAACGAGAAGTTAAGTGTGTCTCAGTTTGCAAACGACCTTGCAAAGATGGTGGCTGCTCAGATTGGAAAAGATGAAACAAGTGTAAACCCAGGAGTTCAAAATGAATCAAAGGTATCCTGACATACATACATTAGAAGGAGAATTTTTAGACTGAACTAAGTAACTGTACGATGCAACAACAGCACAATACAACACAATGTAATGAATACGTTGCATGCGCAGTTAAAACATTCATAGTTTTTGTTTTATTATTCTTGCCCAACTTGTCAAAGCCTAGTTTAGCAACCACCATTTTTTCCTTTATGAATGTTACCGCTAAAGGTCTCTTTCGTTATGTTGATCAAAGTAAATTCCCATGGTAACGTTGGAAACTAAACTGAGGTCTTATTTTTCTGATTGAATAGTCTGGTTTTACCGCCGCTAAGGAAGATGAGTCTATGGAGGAAAAATCTCAAGTGAAGCACGTTAGTTACATTATTTGTAAAAAGGAAGCACGTCAAAACAGAAAATATTAAACTATATCGAACGTATTTTCGGTTTCAGTCAAGCTTGATATCCTGAACACGAACAATTTTTGCTATAGAAGTACAATGAAACTCAAGGGGCCATAGCGGGAAAAAAAAAAGAAAAACAAAAAGAGAGAAAGCTTTGTACCAGCATTTGTTTGAAGTTCCTATTGCCTGCTTCTAAACCAATACGTGAATTAACTTTACTAAGCTACTTTTAGGACAGTCATCATACCGTTGATTACAAACAATAGCACTTCCGAAAGGATGACTCAAGCCTCAAGTTAAAATTTGAAATAAAGTTAAAATCTTCCTGATGGATTGCTAACACATGAGAGCCTGCTTCAATTTCCCAGGCGACCCTTTCGGATCATACTCTAATCAGACTCGGCTAATTCAACGTAATGCTGGCTTACGAAATGCCCAGGTCATTGTATAAAACAAATATAATATTTTTGCCGTGCATCTGTACTCTGATAACGCACAGAGGACCTCAAACCCTGGTAAAAACTATGCTACTAAATGCTACTTGCCTACAGCTCGTAGCGTCCTTCTTTGTTCTTGACACATTTTGACGTCATCTGTGCGTTATCAGAGTAGACACACAGCAAAATGTAATCTATTTGTTTACAAACACATCCAAACACTTCGTAAGGCCTACCCTTTAACCGGGTTGTACGCGTAAGTTTTTGTAAACTTTTCCATTTCGGTGTGCTTTGTCGATGCATTTAACTCCGATACCGCTATGGTTTCGGTAGTGAGTCGACAGATGGCTTAACATCCTCTCGTTCGTTTTCTTTTTGTAGAATTGCATTTACTATCGTAGTTGAGATGGAATTCATTAAGCTAGTTCCATAATTTGTCTTTAATAAAAAACATATTTTTTTGACTTCTAACCTTCCTTGAGTAATCGCCTCACTCCCCTCCCTACTCTCTTACTGTCCCACTAATACTTTGGGCAATGTAGAATCAGCTTTTGACAAAACGTGACGTGATATCTGATTCTAATTAATAATTTATTTATTTTGTTGCATCGCAACATCGACTTCTCTGGGGCTCATATTTATACATTTTTAAAATACCTTTTAAGCTCTATCAGGCCTTCGAACCCTTCCCTTATAGAGGAAGTTAAATGTTCTTATAAGGTTATCCTGATTCACAGCAAGTTTCGATTTTTCCATAATTTTTCCAGGTAGATTGTCTCGATATCGAGAGGCACTGTCTAGTTGCACTTGTCAATGACTTTTATTTGTAAAACAGTGGTACCCATTTATTGTTCTGGAAAGTTTGCAATGATTGATTGGAAGTTTTATTTGGTCTTTCATTTCTGTGTTCTTTTTCATTTTAAAATTCGTCAGAGTTATATACGTTTGTCATTATTTTTGCTATTAAGAAAGTTTCACATTTTTATTTATCACGATTTTTTTGGTTTTAACGACGCCCAAACCTTAACCTCATCTTCTTAAATTTGTTGTCAAGAATTCCTTGAATGAGCTTCCCTTTCTTAAATACTGTTTTTGGGAAACCATTCCAAAACTACTGACGATTGAAAAAATTTCATTTAGATTCCTTATAGGGAAGAAGCAACACCTAAAGCTGCGAAAGTACAAGAAGTTCACACAATCCACCACAACCAAAAAGCAGCTGGAGAATCTACCCTACCTGCATTGAATATCGATCCTACTTTACCTCCAGAAGAATTTACCCGTCTTCTTATTCAGCATTTGAAGGATTTCAACCTGCAGAGTGACGCCACATCGACAGAAAACCACATGACCCTAGACCTGTGGGACTTTGCAGGACAGCATCTTTATTACGCTTCCTATCCAGTGTTCTTGTCATCACGTGCAGTTTATATGCTGGTCTACAATCTCAGCAAAGAATTAAAGAACACAGCTCAGCCCTACGCCAGATTAGGAAGTGCTGACATTCCTCTGGAGAACCCAAGTGGTGAGACCAATCTGGACAACCTGGTTTCCTGGCTTGGTTCAGTCAGTACTCTGTGCTCATCGAAACGACTGGATGACAAGAGACAGCCGGAGAAAGTTTTGCCATATCTACGCCCCCCAGTATTTATCGTTGGAACGCATGCTGACAGACCGTGTCAAGACATCGGGAAGATGGAATCAGAGATTCAGGGTGCGCTTTTTGGAAAGGAAGTTGATGGACACGTGATCCGCACTTTCTTTCGAATCGATAATACGAAAGGATCATCTGATGAAGGAGTTTGTGCACTTCAGAAACTCGTGATTGAAGTTTTGAAGCAAGAGCCGTACATGGGGGAGGAGGTACCACTGCGGTAAGTAAAATTATCCGTAAAAAAATTGACTTGAATCAACTAACTGGTATAGTGCTCTTTTTCTGTCATGTCCGCTGTCATGCCACTTTTTGGTCACCTTTCTTTTTTTTAATGATTTACTTACAACATGACTGAATCAGACTCAATAAAATTCGTCTTTCTTTAATTGCCCTTTAGGTGGTTTAACTTTGAGAAGGTTATTCAAGCTTTGGTTGCCAAGGAGATGTATTACTTGAGCCTCCAACAACTTCAAACTATCATCCAGGAAGTGTGTTTTATTGACAATGAAAATGAAGTTACCACTATGTTGGATTTTTATCACGACCTCGGCATCATTGTAAAGCATGGCAGCACCGTTGTGCTACAGGCCCAGTGGTTGATTAATCTATTTAGACAGCTTATAACCATTCGTCGTTACAATGAAATGGTGAGAAACATAAACGTAAATTGCATCTATCAGTTTGACCTGTACTTGCCCGAAGAGGTTTTTCGTTCTGCATTCTGGTGTGACCCGTACCAGATTGATCTATTCTAATCAGATCTGTACTGGTGTGTCCTTAAACAATCCGGGGTCAGATTCACTTGATTGCAAAAACGTTGACACCTAAAAATATAAACCGTGAACGATGAGACCCAGTGGCTTTATGGGTATAAGTGTACTAAATTTTTTTTGATAATATTCTATTATCGTGCGACGGTTGATGACCAAAATTAGTTGCACGTGGTGAATGATGGAAACTGTCCAAGCTTTCATTAAAGTGTACAAGTTTCCAACAAGGGCCAATATGAGTGATGTACAATTCGCGATTTGCCTAAGGAAGTTCAAATCAGTCAATGAACTTAAGCAATATTTGGTAGAAAATTATTCGGAAGAATTAAGACAGCACTGTATTTTTTTATTGCAAAGAATGAGAATGGTAAATTATTGATTATGGATATGAGGGTATTGTTTGAACACTACCCACAAATCCGTTGGGTCTCATCGTGCAGGGTTTATGCTTTTCAGGTGTCATTGTTTTTGCAATCGAGTGTATCTTAAAAGATACACTCGATTGCTAAGTGTTTTCTCTGAACAATAGCATATTGGTCGAACAATTGAATTTTTTTAGGAAAATACTTAGGATACATATTAACTTAGGATGACTTCGTAAATCTGGCCCTAGGTCCGCAGACGACAATTAAAGTGATTTCTTGTCTTTAACTGGTTTGAACCCTTTATCAGTCTGACATCTGACATAAGCCTTGCAGATGTTACGAATGGCTTTGTGCTTTTGCAAAAAAAAAATAAAAACTGAAAAATGGAGTTACTAGCCTTTGTGTTCGCAATGTTTTAAAATGTTACTTTAGATTAGACCTAGCTGGGTTGAGGTGGGGGAAATGTGGCGTATGTAAAACAATATATTGCGTTGTTTTGTTATTAATTTTTCACCATTTAGGACCCAAAATGGCCGGGGACCAAGCAATCCTTAAGTTGCTCCCACACTTCCTTCCATCCAACTGGTATGATTTGTGCCATGTTGACTAACACCCATGCAATCAGCACAGAAATTTTCACACTTTTTTTTTTTCAAGTTCAGTCCTTTTTTTGTGGGAAAGATCTCCTATCATTTAATGACAATTATTGTCTTAGCGTTTTTGACAGACCGAAAAAACTGTTGTATAAAAGTCTCGTTTAGTTGTGTCTCTGTACTCAAATCATTCCTGTATTTTTTGTCGTCTTGGTCTTTTTTTTTTTTCTTTTCTATTTTTTCAGGAATCGCGGCATTCCACGTTGTGGAAACAAATGGAAGAGAAAGGTGTCCTCAGCATGGAACTTGCTGATCACGTGTTTTCCAAATATTGTGAGCAAGGCTTCATCAAGGAGGACATATTGGGTATGATGGAGCAATTCGGACTGATCGTTAAGTTTGAATCCTCTCTGACTGACGTAAAATATTTTACACCAAGTCAGCTGAAGAAACCATCTGCACGCCTTAGTAAAATGGAGCCTTCACCTTCAGATCCATGTCCATTGTACATTCGTTTTCCAGCGGGGCTGGTTCCTCATGGTCTCTACTCACACCTCGTGGCACGATGCATCAAATGGTGTTCTGAGAGTGGATTCATGCGGGAGCCAGTGTTGCGCCACATGATATCCAGTTTCACCATACAGAGGGAAGAAGCTCACCACTTGATCTTGTTTTGTCAGAAAATGTCCATCTGTGTCATCTTAAAGCAATCGCAACCAGACAAGGAAGCCCCATTGGCTGAGATAGAAGAGGTGGCTAGTCTTGTGCGAAATTTTCTTGAAGAAGCGCTAGCAAAATTGTCAAGGGAGTTATGCTGGTGGGGAAACTTAAAGTATGACTTTTGTGTTACATGCCCTTACTGTCCAGAGGAGGAAGAGCCATGTACTAAACACCGCCAGGTCTCCTGCACCCACGAAGACTGCATCTGTTTCCTTAAAGTTCAACAAGGAGGAGAGCTGGGCTGTTGCCAACACAGTGGTGAAATACCGACGATTCCTAGTTTGAGAAAATGGTTCTCAAACAAAGGTGAGGCGAGCATGAAAATGTGACTAAAAAAAGTGCATGTCCATGTGGGCATGTTAAATTGTTTTGAATAACAATTTATCTTATTTCAAATTGCTTTCCATGAATCTTAAGGCTGGTTTCCATATGATCACGGATCGCAGATCGCAGATCGCAATAAGGTCTGCGATCGTCTGCGATCATATGGAAACTACTTCTGCGATCGTGATCGCAGACGATCGCAGAATAAAGAACCATGTTCTATCTAAAGGCTGGTTTCCACATGATCGCAGACGATCGTAGATCGCAGATCGCAGATCGCTGATCGCAAACAATCGCAATTGATCGCAGACGATCGCAGGCATGGTTCTATCTTCTGCGATCGTCTGCAATCACGATCGCAGGATCGCAGACGATCGCAGACCTTATTGCGATCTGCGATCTGCGATCATATGGAAAACAGCCTTTACAAGTTTCAAGTTTATTATTCCAAGTATTTGTGCTAAATGTTAACGCATAGAAATTGTGACGTATCAAATTGGTCACGTATTAAGCTTTTTTGGGGGTTCGAAGGTTTAATTTGAGGACTTAAAGGTGTGACATGTGGTTTCGATTTTTAGTAAACTTGAACATAATTAGTATGCCAGTTGCACAAAAACATTAATTAGTGACAGTTTTGTGACAGATACTTCGTTTAAGAATTACATTTTCTTCTTTAATTTCTTGTCTGGAAACTAGACATTAGTTTTTGAAAACTATTAGTTAATTAGAATGTGGTAGTCGAACAAAAAATATAAACCAACTCCCTAAAATAAAACTTTTAATGTTAGAAATGCGAGCTATTTATCCATAAAGTCCTGGTGTCAAGTCTTGCACGTATCTGTCGAACTACATATTTTTGATTGTATAATAAACAAGTAGCACTACCATCGGTTACTCCCTAATGGGATAACCTTTTTACAGAAGCTATGTCTCTGTATGTTCGAGAGGGAATGACTTTTGACCTGTTGGTATAAACTTTACTCTGAACCATAGCGGTCAACCATAAAAACATTTGAACCGAATATTTTACTGTCATGCCTTTAGGATGGTTCTACTATTTAAGTCTTTAACAAAACTCCCACTGTGCAATCCATCAGAGGGAAGCTTCTAAGCACTACTTTCCTCTGCTTGGTGTCTTATTCTTTTCCAAGTTAAGGCGCACAGGTCTAGCTGTTTGGTCTTTGGCTGAAATGCTGTTCATACTCAAATGAAAGCAATATGGTGGTACTTCAGTCGATTCTTTTTTTTTTTTTTTTACGTAATGGCTCCAATGAAAGGTCTTGCTTGAAATACCAAGATTAGGACCATATTAGAACTATAAAACTGCTAATCGCCACTTTCCCTTTCAACTGAGACGTTCTAAAATAAAAGATTAGTTAAACTTACCTCAAAAGAGGCATCTAGAAGTTCATGCATATCAGAACGATGGAATGGTAATATTTGAATCAAACACTTACAGGTAGTTCAAGAGATGAAGATATGCAAACGCCAACATCCAAAAAAGGGTCACCATGCCCCAGTCCTGGTCAGTGCTCCAAGCGAATCAGACTTCTGGACAACACAGGTAATAAGTTCTGAAGTTTTTTGCAGATGTAGAAAGTGACTGTCAGACGAAATTGAATGTTTGGGTTTTAATTTACGTTCTTTTGACATGACCACCAAATATACAACTATCACATTCTTAAGTTTGTATTAAATTCATAAATTGTGTATCAAATTTTAGAAATTTTGTATTCGTTGTATTTATGTTACCAAATCTATTGATAATTTTCAACGTCCACTCTGCCATAAATGCCTTTCTGTCTTCCAACAGATCTCCAAAAAAAGAGAATTTCTCTGTAAAGTTATAAAAATAGACTGACGAGTCTTTTGCCTTCGTAGGTCTAGTGAAAGAAGGATGTCCGTCTGATGATGAACTAGAACGTCTATCAATGAATGTAGAGGAATGGAGGCCGCTTGGGCGTCGGCTGGATTTTAACAATGCACAGCTGACTGGGTTTGATAAAGACACTGAATTATGGCGTGAGAAAGCCTTTACCATGCTAATGGCGTGGAAGCGAAGAGAAGGCAAATCTGCGACATACAGAGTCTTATATGAAGCATTGCGTCATGAATTTGTAAATCGTAAAGACTTAGCGGAGAAATTTTGCTGCCACTCTGTCTAAGAAGCTGCGTTTTATTTATTTTTGACAGTTTTCAACTCCACAGCATTAACTCTCCTCAAATTTAGGAGAAACATTTGATGTCATTTAATCTGTGTATCCCATGTTTATTTTCAAAAGCCAGACTGTCCAGATATGAATCGCATAACTTCTATTATTACAAATAATTAATGTACAATTTGTTTAATAAGAGCAATTGAACAAGTTTGAGTTCTCCTTTGATACTCTTCTCCTGTTTCTCTATTTATTTATGTGCTTATTTATTTTATTTTATACTTGTGTGTGTATTATCAATGTATTTGTTCCGTAATTCATGTCATGCAAATTAATATTTTAGTCAGTTTCAGCATTAAGCTTCTTTTCTGTCTTTGTATTTTTTCAATTGATAAATGATGGTCACCCAACTAGTTTTGCTTTGTAGTTATTTTGGGTGTCCAGTTACTGCGTGTATTTATAAATTTTACATTATTTGTATAAATTCATTGAAGTCACAGTACAAATACTCGATTTTTGTTTGTGAAGAGCCCGCAAAAAAACTGGTGAAAATATAGAGCGACACTACAATCCGAAAACGCGAACACAGCAAAACTCGAGAAAATATAGAGCGACACTACAATCCGAAAAATTTAAGAGGATATATTTAATTTATGTACCACCAGATCAAGGGATTGTTATAAAGTATTTTATATATTGAACTTTTGTTATCGAAGACCAGTTGGTATAGTGTTCAAGGAAAAACCTGGTAGATGGAGCGCGCCCACGTCTACTTTCGCGATTTTTTTCGGTGGGACAAAACAGTTTCCACCGTTGGGTTAATTTGCCCTCACGCTATGTTCTAACACAGTCAGTCGAACTTTATTTGACGAGTTAGGCCCGGTTAAGACTCCGAACTTTTCATGAGCCGAACCTCATACCTCGAACTAAGTACATGAAAAGTTCGGCGTCTGAATCAGTTGAGAACGAAAGATTCAGTTGTCAAACTTTTTATGAGCCGAACCTAAAGCATAAATTATTATAACGTTTTTCAAATAAAAAAAATAGAAATAAAAGGCTGACATTTCGATTAGTTTTGCTTCAGGAAAATTAAGTTCGGCGTCTGAATCAAAAGGTGGGATTTTTGTGATTTGGGCCGACATTAATTTGAATTAAGTTCGGCTCATGAAAATTTCGGCGTTTGAACTAGGCGTAGTTTGCCTTTGCCTTGTAGTGCTAGTTGTAATCGGTTTATTTCCCTGAAAACGAGGGTTAATAATTTTCCAGCAAATCCGGTCAACAAAGGGATCATAAATTTTTATCACGGATTTTTTTCGGAAAACCCCTTTCTCCACCCACCTCACCCCCCCCCCCCCCCCCACTCCAACCCCCCCAAAAAATAATCGATCGATTCGCTAAAGTGCTTAAGTTTTGGCGCGAAATGTAAAATTGCGGCCCGATTGAGTAGCCTATCAGGGTCCGTGTTTAAATACACTCAATACAGGGCATATTTTCAGCAATGATTATTGAAAATAGGGCCGCAGTTTTAGAATAAATTGGAAATGATGTTTTTCCTCTCAGCTTTCCCTCCATTTTACTTTGGTTTATTTGCATATTATCCGTCACTGGGTATATTATGAAACAATCATCACAGCTTTACACTGTGCGCGTTTTTTTTTCGATCTAAGATAACATGTAGACAATAGCCTAATTTCGAGATATTAAAATTCAGATTGAAACTGAATAAAAATAACTGCGAGGCTCCGGCAAATAAACCCATATAAACTTCACTATTTGTTCCCCGGAGCCTCACAGTGATGTTATTGTTTCAGGCTGAATTTTAATATATCGAGAGTAAACAATTAACCTTCTAATTTGCCCCTGGCGGGGGTACGGGTGGGGGCGGGCACATTCCTGGGGGATGATTTTCAGGATGTTTTTCTGTCCTGGACAGCATATTATTTAGCTATTGCCTTTCTTAATCGGTGAGTTGTTCAAGTGTTTTGACCTCATTCGGGTTTCGGAAGGATTGGGGGGTGGGAGGAGAGAGAGGTCAATGACTTTGAACATTCCTAACTTCTGCTACAATTTATCAGGTAGCTTTTGGGTAACACATTTTAACAGTTCATCAATCACTTCACGTGCAATTGACAATGACTACACTTGGTATTTCCACGGAAACAAGCGTTTTGAAATGTGATTTTCTTTTCTTTATTCAATTTAGTCGATATCTGGATCGAGGTTTTCAGGTTAGGGATTAATCCAAGATGGCGGCAGACCAGAACGAAATAATGACCTGTTTCCACTGACGCCTTATTTGTGTGGAAAGAGCGTTCGGCCTACTAGATAACAAGCAGATTGCATATTTTTAATGCTCTTGAAGTTGCGAAGTACAGCATCATCTGCTACGATCTTGGACAGCAGTCCTAAAGTTAATCAGAGGTGGCTGTATTACAGCCATGGAACCCCGATATAACGATGTACCAAGGTAGAATTGTATCGTTACATCGAAGATCGTTGTATTTGGGTTCCACTGTTTAAGCAGGTCAGTGTTATAAGTCAGCCACACCCACACCACCCTTCGTATTTTTTAATCGCTCCTTTTTTGTTTGACCTTGATCAACGTCTCTGAATTTTGTTAAAAGCCAAGTACAAAAGACAAAAAGAAAAATAAATAAACTTCTTGCGTTCGACGTAGTAAAAGCGCGGTCCTAATACAGATTGGAGTCGAGATTGTTTTTGACAATGAACGGATCTTGGGATGCGTATCTGGTATCCCCTGCAGATTTTGCAGGGGCGGATGACATCATCAACTTCGCAAAGGAGAGAGCAAGTCAACGTGTAAAAGTAAGATATAACGTACTCTGCGAAAATATGGTTCACAGGCGAGGATTCGAAACCCGGTCTCCTGCGGACGAAACAGGACAGCTTATTCTTTAATAGTACATCACGGGGTCGCTCACTCAACACGGAGAGTCTGATTTCACTTAGGATCGACTTACAGCATGAAACAAAGACAAATCATCGAAAGCATATTCTTCCAAAAGTGAGAAATAAAAGTTGATGACCTGTAAATATAGAAAAACAATAAGACTTTATCGTTGGTAGCATGGAAAGGGTTGCCTGGAAATCAACTCTTACGTGCATTGTTCTGTACCAAATAAATGCACACCTGTTAAACTGATCAATGAATTACTCAGTTACTTTTTTACCTCATCGTTGAGCCACCCAGATGTGAAAGATGTATTTGTGCCTTCAATGGCATCAAGTATAAAACCTTCTTCCTTCGTGTTTATGGGATGCTGCAATCTTTTCAAGTCAAGCTACGTAAGTGGGATATTAAACTTCTTTAAAATTAATTGTTGTGGGTCAGTGTCTTCATCCATTACCCAAATGCCTTGCACCTACATTCAAACGAAAACAAAGAGAAACCACGACTAAAAGGGTAAATACCAACAAGGATTCAATTTCAGAATTCGAATAAAACATTTCTATAAATGGCACAAAAATTTCCTGGATAAGTTACCATTTGTCTTTCCTCGGCTGACAAAGGCCTCCATAACTGGGCTTGTTCTTGTACCGGAGGAATGTCTTCCAGACGATCTGTAAAAATACAGAACAAGGTTACATTCTTTCCTTCAATGCCCAAGCCGACTTTGTTAATGAAACTTCCACAAAGAGTCTGCGATCACCTCTGTTATCAGGAACTTGCGTCTCTTGGGAAACTTTCATTTCTTTTGGATGCTTTCCACGCTCATCGCTGCGCACTCCTTCACCTGGAAAAAGTATCACAAATGACCATATAGAGATGGGTTCATCGATAGACATTGTAAGAAAACTGAGAATTAACCTTGTTGTGTGAATTTAAGTACTACAAGTGGGTGGTACTGCAAGGGTGGTATGCTCGAGTACCACCATATTGTAAAACAATTTTTCTTCACTCCGTTTGAACAAAATTTACGTAATAGGCTCTTGCTTAGCAGTAAATTAATTAGTTTCATTAGAATACTTTAATTTACGTCGCACAGTTAATTCTCTCTTCTCGTTAATTTCTCAGTTTTAAAACCAATGAGGCGTGGCACGAAATAATTTGCTTTTTCCTCCCTAAAACCTAAGAATCCAATTTACAAAAACTTACCACTGCTTTGTGACTTTGTACCATGGCTATGAGTTGTTGTGCCATCATCGAGTCTGCTGTCTTTGCCACCGTCTACAGATTAAAAAAGAACGAGAGATGAAAAAAAAAATCCACAAATTATAAAAGTGAATTTTTATTCCTTCTGCCTATACCGAGAGCGGAGTGAACACACACTCGTCACCTAAAGCATATGCATTTCTCAGAAAACTAGGCCATATTTGGTCCAACAGGAGAGGCGTGGGCGGTGAACATCGCTACTTGGAATAGTATGCAATTCTCAATTGTTTCCTGTACAGGCTGCATCTGAATTTCCAAGACATCACGAGAGATGATAAAATCAGTACCCCAATGGAACATACGTTGCGTTGAACGATGACGGCAATGATTTCGTCAAAGGCTTTTTTTTATAGGTCATAATTTTTCTCTTTTTCCGACATGCTATATTTACCCTGATGGGTCCCCAACTGAGAAGTCTTTCCGTCTCCTTCTTGATAACCATGGGCTCCCCTATCTAGAAAAGGTCCCATGTAGCGTTATCTTAAGCACCTTCACATGATGAATTAATCGCAAGTGGCTTTCACATTTTGATCACCACCTCACCTTTGCTCTGTGAGGATACGTCATAGCTAGTGCTCGTCACTGCCCTATTAGCTCCCTTTCTGTCTTCGCTTGGGTCTGCAGATGTAATGAAAATGGATCAATCAGTCATAATTTGGCCAAAATATGTAAAAGGAGGGTTCGAGAAACAATGACCAAATGGGGAAGGGTGGAAACTTCTGCCGGGTCTTGAAGACAGGACATAGAGGGTTGTTGTGAATTGCTACTGATAAATCTTTAGCCATGGTTGAATCAACAGATTGTTTGCAATCGAAAATCACCAATGAGGAAAGAATACCAGTTTCCAGCGACAAGCGGGTGATGCGGGTGATTATATAACCTTGTTTGATTAAAAACATACCGGAGTAATCTTTAGGCCCTTATATTTGCTGACCCCCCCCCCCCCCCACCCCCCCCCCCAAAAAAAAAAAAGCAAAGCGGTTATTTATTACTAAAACAAAAAATCGTAAAGTAACACACATAAAAGAAGAAAAACCAACCTATTGAGTGTATCCATGTTTTTGGCACGGCAAGATAGTAGTGGTTCCCGTTGCATATTCCTAGCAGGTAGTCTTTGCAGCCATCGTACTGAGTCGATTTTGGAAACAGTTCACAGTGGCCAGGCAAGTAAATTGCCAGTGGAAACTCGACCATCAAGCTGAATGCCTCCAGCTCTGAGGCCTCACCGAAAACCTGGTTTTTTCCTGTTCGTATCAACAGGGAATGTAAATCTATGGCGTCCTTGGAATCAAGCCATTCCGATTCATCAACAGCAGGAGGCAAGGATGACAGCGTAGCTTGTACTTCTGCGTTTCTTCCCCCGTTCTCTGAAGGGCTGTGCGACCAATCCACCAGACTTTGCTTGATAAGGTGATGCAACATGTTATTTTTCTTATCGTGATCATGTCGCTCTTGTGCGTCTGCAATGGCATGCCGCATTGACGAGATTTGTTGTGAAGAGACCACCTCCTCTAAGACCTTCCCTGGAAGGGGACGTCCAAACCTCCGATACGCCAAAACTGACCTCCACCTGCACATGAGCTCAAACGCACAGTCTCCATCGGGCTTCATGCTCTTTGCTACACAATCTCGTCGCAAGATTCCTAGAAGAGCCTCCTCGTCGGCGGCTTGTTTTGCAGCAGACTTAATGGCATTCACGAAAGAGGACGAGGTTTTCGTAGATTGCTTCTTTATCTTTTTAGCAAAAACGAACAAACAAACAAATAATGGTTAAGTTTGTGTTTGCAACACACCAACAAATGGATACTAATTACACTACTGTGGGTAATGGGTTCTTTACTACTGATAGCATTTTATCTATAAAAGTTCCCTCACCTTGACATTCTTAGCGTCAGAGTTTGGTACTAGTTGCTTACTTGCACTTGGGCTGTCCGTGCCCGGCTGAGAGTATGAAGGAAAGGCAGATGTTTTCGGTGCAGCACTCGTGGATAGTCTCCTCTGCTTGACACTCTCAGCTGAGGAAACGTTTACACGTGAACCTGACACCGGGATAACAGGTGACAGCGGCAAGTCATACTCAGAAGATCCCACATGGACTGCCGGAGAGGAATTTGGAGTTTCATTAGCGGAGACCTTAGGTGAAGCTGCCTGACAGGAGAGTTGACTGTTACACGATTCTTGTAAAACATTTGCCTTTCCTCGTTTGAGAACAAGCCTGCCGTGGACATCAAGAGTAGTTTCAACTTGATGACCTGCCTGTGCGGTGAAGGTGTTCCAAATCCTTCTCTTAAATGTAGAATTGATCTTGTCGTTATGACTGTGGATTTTCAGTCGCATCACAAACAAGTGGTTGGATGGCTTCATGGTGTTCAGGCAGTAATTAGATCGCCCAATTGAACTATGCAGCTGTTCCTCTGCCTCTGTGTTGATCAGGCCATTCAATTCAGGTACCAAGGTTACGCGACGCAGAAGAGAAGATCTCTGACTGGAATTTCTTTCGTGAAAGCGATCGAAGAGGCAGTATCGATCCGTGACTCCAGTAATTGGATGTACG
>NW_028145449.1:2450000-2585000 GCF_977016875.1 Pavona decussata
CTAAAGGTCAAGTTTTGTCCTTGAACAAGGTGCTTTATTCAGGAAACCAAAATAGGGAAATATATTCACACTTTTGTATTCTTTTTTCACTTGTTGGTGAAAGAGAAATCTCCTGGCAATTATTGTTTTTTACTCATTTACAGAAAAAAATTAAAAATCTGTGTGTTTCATGGCTTATTCGAAATACCATTATTATAGGCCTGAAAAATAGCGGGGAAATTGACGATACCGGCTGACAAACATCAGTGATTTAAAAATGTACAGTGGCCACATGCGGTGCATTGCTCAGTGATCCAAATCGCTGACCAGAAACCTAACCAGAAAAAACCTTACCATCGCTTCACCGTGACAAAATAAATCTAGATTGCATGATTTCTTCATGAAAGATAGGAAATTAGGACGCACAACTTGTGATCCGAGTCTTACCATGACAGGACACCCTGTGGTTCCAGTGCTTTTTCTTAAAATGGTCCTTGAGGATGCATGCCTTTGTGCCCTTTTTTGCGGATTTCACGCAAAGAAAACAATGGTACAGAGTCCCTTTACACGAGCAGTCTGCGTCTTCACATCTTAGAAACGTTTCTGGGCACTCTGCATCACCTGGCACAATGGACAAGTGCGCTATGTCCTGAACAATAAAACAGTGCGATTCGTAAAATAGAATGAACACTTTAATAAAGTGCGCTCTAAGGTTAGTTGTCATAAAAGTTGTCTCAGGTAGGATCGACATAACGTCTAACTTGTATGTAATAAAACAACATCTAATGCTTTCAGTACAACTTGTGTACGTGTGTACTGATAATTCCCCAGCAAGGCTACTCGGTACGAGATCTGTTGATCTCCTTTCCTTTTTCAACTGGGATAATGATGCAGTGAGAAGGGATAAACGGCTTCCCCTTATACTATTAGACACATTTCACAAAAAATGTGCCTAAATATGTTATCGGTCTGTTCCCGATCAGCAGTAACAGAAACTCCTAAGATTTCGTCTTAGAGAAAATATTTCAGTTTAATATATACAAAGGTTCATACAATTCTCTCTCATCTGAATTTAAAGACTGCAGAATCAAAACTATTACGTGAAAAGAACCGATCAAACGCCGTCAAACCGTCGCTTGATAACTAAAAAGCTGTGGATGTCATTTGTGTCCTGTGACGCAGGAGTGTATTTTGTACGTACACGTATAATAGGGTGTTTTGTATTTGAGACGTAAATATTGTATCGCCTATTTATCTACGTACAAAAAAGTTATAACTAGTTTATTGACCTCATTTATTCACTCACTCAATAATTTTATACCAATTGTATTAGAAGTTATTGTATGATCTTTTAGTTGATTAGTTATTATGATTAGTTATTCTAGTAGATGTCATAACCTTTATTGTTATTAACAAGAACAATACCTCCCTTTGGAGAGTAAGGCGTAATAAAGATGTACTGTTAGTGTTACTGTTACTCACTCACTCACTCACTCACTCACTCACTCACTCACTCACTCACTCACTCACTCACTCACTCACTCACTCACTCACTCACTCACTCATTCACTCACTCACTCACTCAATCACCCACCCACCCACCCACCCTCTCACTCACTCTACAGCCTCGAATTTATTTGCAACTTGCACTTTCATAGGGTACTGATTAGCAGGTACGTTTAACTTCCCGGCGGGGGAAATCCAAGGTGAAACTGACGGGGGAGATCGTCGCACATTTTGTAGGGTAGGAGTAAAGGTAACAAGATTCTGTGTTGTGGGTGTGGTGCAAACAATTTCTTTGGCCCCTGAGAGAAAAGAAATCAGTTCTGTTTTCTCATATGTTTCGGCTCAATACCCGGCTAAAAGGTAACACTATACCTCTGACGAAAGTAATTTCAGATTTTACCACCCTAACGGGTACCAAATCGCAAATTTTTAACCTCTAAAAGCTATGACGATTACCCCCGTAACTTTTATACAAAAGCCCCCCAACGCCCCCCCCCCCCCCCTCAACCCGGAGGCTAAACTGCCTCTTTAAACAGTAGGTGATCCTGACTAGCTAATTCCATGTACACTGCCTGTTCTGTAAAATAAATCGTAGTGTTCACTTTTAAATTTGTGTCTGGTGATAAGATAGAATATATGCAACATTCATAGAGTACAGTCGGACCTCTATTAAGCGGCCACCCTGGGGACTTTGAAAACTGGCCGCTTAATAGAGGTTGGCTGTTGAATAGAGGTATCGAATACAGCACTTTACTAACAAAATAATAATTCGGGACTTTGAAGAGTGGCCGCTTAATGGAGGGTGGCCGCTTAATAGGTGGCCGCTTAATAGAGGTCCGACTGTAATTAAAACCAAAAAAATGTGTTTTTAATCTTATCACTTGTCAGATGATGACAACAGAAGCTAATTAGGGTGTCTGGTTTTGGCGATGACCTGTAAGGTCTCTTTTACTTGAGAAGAGGGTTGAAATCCATGGAACGCAAAAATATGTTGAAATATTATTTATGTGAAGATTCTAATCCAAACCAGAACATGTTAATGCTAACGAGAAATTTAACGGAACCGTTTTAGTCAAAGCATGTTGTTAAACCTCAGAGTGAGGCCCTTTTGAAATGGGAGAATTCTTTTAATTTTGAACAATCAGGGATTATCTTTCACACTAGGCTTGTGAAACACACAGGAGTAACCTTGAACAGCATTGTTTAAATGCGGCAAAGCACTTACCGTCATCTCATGGGGCTCTGTAACAAGAGAGGATCTTTCCCTTCCGAAATCGTAGCTGAGTTCACCGCCAATTCAAGATTTTCAACGTTTGTCCAAACAGACTGTCAGATAAAATTCCCCACTAAACCTCACGTGAGATATGTATTTCGTAATTTTTATTTGTTATTCCCCGTGTTTAAGAACCGAAAACCTAAAGATTTATTGATAGCTTAATCCGTAAAATTAATAGGAAATTGTGGTGCCCAGTCCTCTGGTTCATGTGGCGGTGGTTTTGTGGTTCATCCTACGGTGGTTCATTCCATGGTGGTTCATGTCACGGTGGTTCATGCTGCGGTGGGTGAACGTTGCAACCCTATATGTTACATGACGTACACAAAGCCCATCGGCTCTGGGGCCGAGAATAGCGTGAAACAGAACATGACTGCACAATAATTTCTGCTTTCAGCGAATTGTAAAAGGAAGTGCTTACCTCGCAGTTTGGTTATTTGATCGCCGAGTTTTAAATTGAGTTTCGCTTTTTAGTGGTAAAAGCACCCGTTTAGCGTCGCCTGCAGAAATTTGGTAAGTAAACGCGTAATCTTCGGCACATTTGATAGCTAGTTGTTTTCGTAGGACATGTTTGCATGCACATGAATCCGATCGACTTGAATGGCGCCGATTATGTTGTTGGACTGGCTTCGCCTTGTTGTAACACGGGAAAAATTTACCTTCTCTCACGCAGAAATGACTAAAAGATTGTCCTTGCAGCGTTTGTCTTTTCAGTTGCTCTCTTATTCGATGTAGTTTTGATTGTCGCTCGAGTCTCAAAGTATCAAATGTCTCAGCAATGTTATTAGCGTGCACTTGAAATTCGAAGGAATTGCGTCACCAATTTAGTCGTCGGATTATCAAGATTTGAGCCCTTACTGCGCTTGTTATCATTTTATTACTATCAGGCACTTATTTAGAAATCAAGATGGGAGATGAGAAAAGCAGTCAGGCAGTCGGAAATTTTGCTAATTTCCACATGCAATGTAAATTGAACTCTGTCATGCACAAGACGTCAATTTATTTGTGATGTTATACGATTGTTTTGACTGATTGTGTTCTTAGTTGTAACGTTCCACAATTTTTAAACGGTCAAAGTGCTGAAGATAAGTTACCTCAAGCGTCACCTCCTCACATCACGCAGGTTCCTTATGTCAGGGAAAGTGTATTAAATGAAGTATAAACGTGAGTCCGACGAACTGCATCTCACAAATCTAAGATTTAGATTACAAGGATGCGGGTTTTAACATGCAGAGCAATGTTTCGTTGTTCATTTCAACAACATCATCAGGCAATGATTACAAATAGAAAAGGCTAAAAAACCTACACTAGTGATTTGAAATAACAATTATGTTAGAACAATTGTAAGTCCCTTGGCGCTTTCAGTCCCGAGTTCAGATTGGGCGTACTGATTTTTAATCATTAAGGCCTCTTTAAAAAGTAGCACATTCCAATGGTTTGCCCATTGCAGTGGTATTATCTTCTGCCGTTTGTATATTGAATGATCTTTTGTCTAGACAGTGCAGGGAATCAAGCTGGATTTCAAACAAGCTCCTGATAAACTTAAAACCTTCACACTTAGATAGGTGCTCTTTAACAACACTATTGTTGTCGCACGCATGTTCTAGTAAGCGTTCCCGTAGTGTTCCATTAGTTTCACCAATGTATGGTAATCCACAACCTGGACATTTAAAATTATATACAACAAAAGATTTGCTTAACAGTGGTGTTTTGTCCTTCAAGTTGGTAAAAAAGAAAAATTTAGTTGTTTGGTACCAAAGAACGACCTTTCCAGAGACTGTTTCTTAAATGAGCGGCGGACTTTACGAATACAATTGGCTACTAATTGTTCACCTTTTTTGCCTAGGTTGTTGTAAGTAAATAAGAGTCTTGTTGTTAGAAGCTGCAAAGGGGGGGGGGGGGGGGGGGGCTATCATGACTTGGCTTGGGTGTAGGGTCTTCTAGATGATTGCTTCCCCTATACGCTTAGGAAAACCGTTCCCAGATATAAATCTGTGAATCGAGTACAGTTCAGAGCTTAAGTAGTTCGGCGAGCAGATGGACTTAGCGCGATTGACCAATTGACGTCTGGGCTAGAATTTTGTATTCCTCTCCCTCTGCTTGTCTATCTCCAAGTTCCTTAAAAATTTTAGACGCCGTTTTCGGAATTCAGTGATTTTTTGGTACTCTGAATTTTTTTCTAAACCTTGGAATCACTGTCTCACTCCGTTGCGTTGAAAACTGAAATTAAAATCATCGACATTTTCTGGATATTCAGATCGCTGATGACGGTTTGACCATATACTGCAAAAATACTCACACTGGCAAATACGTGCTATACCAAATGGTCTCCCAAGATTGCTTAAGCTTGGATGCGATCATTGGTCAATTGCGCTAAGTCCATCTGCTCGCCGAACTATTTTTAAGAGCTTAAAAGCTCTGAACTATGCTCGATTCGCAAATTTATATCTTGGAATGGTTTTCCTAAGCGTATAGAGCAGTCATCTATAAGACGCAAGCTGCGCGGAAGTGAGAAAAACTGAATACCAGCAGGTGCAGCAGAGCAGGCTTAGTTCCAATCCTCTTTCTTCTCTTTCCAACTTCCCAACAACACCTGCTGTGAAGACCAGAAAATTGCTAAGAAAAATATTATAAACGAAATTCGATTTTGAGACGGCATTACGAGTTTATATTGTAGGCTAGTTGGGAGAAAATATATTCCGTCTCAAAATCGAATTTCGTTTTTTATCGGGATACTGACATTTTGTCGGAGAGAGTAAACGGATAAAGTACAAATCGCGCGCTGATTGAAAGATAAATTCTTACTTCAGTTAAACTGTAGCCAGGGTAATATCCGTGCGCGAAATTTTTTCTCGGGGCGGGTTATTTGAATTTTTGGCTTTAATTTTTACGTCAAAACAAATAAAATGCAAAAATTTACAGTCCATAAAGCACCTACCATTGATGAAATAGACGAGCTAGTAGGTTTAAACATTTTACCAGCAAATTTTATTGAAAATCTGTTACCGCCGAGACAAAAACAACAACATGAAAACAGTGATGAATAGACCTCACAGCCAGAAGCAAGAATAAAAAGAGCAACCATACTAGTACCCAAAAACGAAAACAGAGCATTGTTATTCTAGCTTAGTTGCCGTGGAGGTTTAGAAATTTGAAAGAAACCAAGCAGCGAAGAATACTGTAAAAAATTACCGAGTCTGCCGTTCGGCGCTACGACAAGAAGATCAAAATGACAGACCTGAGCCATGAAAGAGAACGCAGCTGAGCTCTTGGAGCAATTTTTTCTAGAGAAAAGAGACATCAGAAAAGAAACAGAATGATCCTTTTGCTTTGAAAATGCCATAACTTATTGGATTTGAGCTCATTGTTATTTACCGTGGCCGCTTTCACACTCGAGAAAGTCTTTTAAGTAAATTTCTCTTCATCGAGTTTATAATCACTCTTTTTCGCTAATACCTTCAAGAAAAAAGTTGTATCCGCTGTACCATGGTACATGTTCACCACCAAAAAAAAATATTATAAGTGGTCCTTGAACAGTGTCAGAAGCTTTGTAAACTCAAATTAAAAGAAATAATCAACACCATCCATCGTCGCATGTTCATTCACAGAAGTAAAATTTTTATCTGTGCGCGCCGAACCTATTTTTTATGTGCCGTGCTGTCATGCTTACATGACAGTTTTTGAGCCAACCAGAAACCGTCATTTTGAGACGACTATATCGTGAAATAACGTCGTCTCAGCGCAATGGGAAGATCCCCCGATAAAGATCGCGATAAAGCTTTTTAGTATATACCACACAAGTGAATAGTGTTTTTCGCGCGCCCTGATTGGCTAGCCCAGCAGCCGAAAAGAGACAAGATGTCTTTCCGTTTCGCCTCCGGCATTTAAAAGGAAATTATTTCGATGAACGAGGCAGCTGTTACAAAAAATACGAAAAAGGTAACAAAGTTTAGTTTGACTTTTTTAAATGGTAAGTTATTTAATCTTTCCAAACTCACATTCTAAGGCGAAAAATGAAAATACAATGCCTTGTTTTCGAAAACTTCCGAGCACTATACATGTAATTACAATGTAAACAATGAAACATCTTATGTCTTGCAGCATGGTTTGAACAATTGAAGAAATGACACCTTAGCAACTAGGCAAGTCCCTTTAAACGTTTTATTTGTTCACAAGAAAGCAAGACGGAACTTTCTGCATTAAAAAAATCCCTTACCCCCGAGCTCGCCGCGCGCGCGCGAGATTTCCCACCAATTGTCGGTATACCGTCAAAAATGAAGGAAGTTTTTGGTCCGCTAGTTATTCAGCTTGTGTGATATATACTAAAACAATTATTCACCTCAGTGTTGGTGAAAGTGGTGGATATTTAACTCGCCGCTTCGCAGCTCGGTAAATATTCCAGGATTTCTGGTTTCATTACTTAAAAAAAAAACTAATGTTTGCTGATTTGAATTTCAGTTTTCTTATACAAGGGAGTGAGACAGTGATTTCAAGGTTATGGAAGAAAATTTAGAGTACCAAGAAAGCATTAAATTCCGAAAACAACGTCTAATAATTTTTAAGGAACTTGGAGATAGACAAGCAGAGGGAAAGGAATACAAACTTCTAGCCCAGACGTATTACAATCTTAAAGACTACCAGCTATGCATTGAACACTGTAAAGAAAGCCTAAGTATTGCTAAGGAAATTGGAAGTAGACAAGCAGAGGGAGACGCGTGTGATGCTCTAGCCTGGTCGTATTACAAACTTAAAGATTACCAACTAAGTATTGAACACGGTAAAGAAAGCCTGAGTATTGCTAAGGAAATTGGAAATAGACAATTGGAGGGACGTGCGTGTGATGTTCTGGCGTGGTCGTATTACCACCTTAAAGATTACCAACTAAGTATTGAACATGGTAAAGAAGGCCTAAGTATTGCTAAGGAAATTGGAAATAGACAATTGGAGGGAGTCGCGTGTAATGTTCTATTGTGGTTGTATTACTATCTTAAAGGCTACCAACAAAGTTATGAGCACGCCAAACAAAGTCTTGGCATCTCCAATGAAATAGGTCAAAAAAGTATGGAGATGAACTCTTACCAGATACTGGCAGACTCGTATAAAGGTCTTGGAGACAACAAACAAGCAATGGAATGGGCTAACCGGGAAATAAGAGGAGCAGAGTCGTCTTACAGTCTTGGAGAAAACAAAGAAGCCAGTGTAGGCAACCTTCAAATGCAAATTACAGAAAAAGGTTTCGATGATTCATCAGACTCGGTAAATCCTAATGAAGCCAAGGAAGGGGAAGATATATTCTACCGAGCCAGACTTTTAAACGATAGTTCAGGTAATATTATAGTGTTATATAAATTGAAGAAAATTGGTAGTCCCATTCAGAGGATTTTCTTGTCTGTGTTGGGTCGGGAGAGGCTCTTTTAGTGGGGTTTTCTTTGGGCTGAGGGTCATATTTTTGGAAGAAATTTACGTCCCACATTTCAGCTGACTGGAAAGCATTTTGGAAGTGAAAAGCTATAACAATTTAACTTGGTTTTTTACTCGTCTTATAAATATTAAAATTCTCCGAACGTGACGATACACAGGACAAAAAAAATTTAATGCAATAGAAACAACGTAACTGAGAAGTATAAACTAGGTTTTTCTACTACAGGCACTACGAATAACTACACAGTGTGTTTCTGTCGAGAGATTATCGATGCACTTTTAAAAAATGAACATTGGCCTAAAGCAAAGCTTCATGGGCTTAAACACTTGTCTTGAGGACACTACACATGATTGCCGATAGTTTCTAATTGATGATAATTTTGATCTATGACAATTTTATTCTTATTACTATTCTTCAATTGGGTATTTAAACGGTGGGCTTTCCAACCCGTTCAAAAAATTAATCTACTCGGGAAAGGGTTGATTCCACTGCGATTTAAAGTAATCTATATAAATTAACTACACTCTGGATTGTGGTTTCTACTTAAACAATAGAGCGTTTTTGTCGAGGCACTATTGGCTGATAGTTGCCCTGCGGAAATTTGATGTTCTTTTCAAACAAAATTAATGTTAGCCTAAGAAGCTAAACTTCAGGGGCTAATACTTGAATATTGTGCTACTCTAAGAACATCAAATTGATAACGACAACTATCAAACCGATAGACGCAAGACAGAAATACTATTGTTTTTATTGTTCAGCACTTAAATAATTTTCCGCATAAATTAAAAGTCACTGAGATTGGTATTTCCCATTTTACTGCTCAGTTCTAATTTAACCTCAGTTTAATTTAAAGTGAAAAGTTGAAATAAGAAAAGACGAATATCCAACGTACAGGGGTAAAAAAACAAACAACGAAAATCACCTTTTTGTAACTAAGTAATGAATTGGTTAAATAATTGGAAGGCTTTTTCGGGGACTAGTACAATCCATACGGGCATTTTCGCCTCATGGACACTTTGCCCTGATAGCACAGCGCTGATAGTGCCTCTCCGCGGATGGCTTGTATAACATCACGTGATCAATTTAAAGCGATCGGGCTTCGAAAAAATTTTGTTCTGATCTATTTTTAAAGCATCTACTAAACCATGTGTGTATTATGTATTTTTTATGACATATTTCTGCCATAAGTACCAAGTGAGATTAAAGCACGAGGACCAAGAGCGCAGCTTGCCTATGTAAATGCGTTGAAGACTGGAAAAGTAAAGGTGCACCGTGCTAGAATCATGCTGATAGGCCAAGATCGAGCGGGTAAGACGAGTTTGAAGAAATCCTTCTTAGGTCTTCCATTCGACCCTTATGAGCAGAGCACTGATGGAATAGAGGTTGATCCATCAAAGTTCGAAATTGATGTTGATCAAGTGAAGAACTGGCAGCGAACTGACGAGAAGTTAAGTGTGTCTCAGTTTGCAAACGACCTTGCAAAGATGGTGGCTGCTCAGATTGGAGAAGACGAAACAAGTGTAAACCCAGGAGCTCAAGATGAACCAAAGGAGATGACATATCAAAAGAATGAGGTTGGTATCCTGACATACATACGGCTTAGACAGAGAATTTTGAGACTGAAGTAAGTAACTGTACGATGCAACAACAGTACAATACAACACAGTGTAATGAATGCGTTACCGCCGACCGGCAGTGCAATACAGTACGTTAATAGGTTATACGTTTTTGTTTTATTATTCTTACCCAGCTTGTCAAAGCCTAGTTTAGCAGCCAACATTTTTCCTTTATGAATGTTACCACTGAAAGGGGTATCGAATGGTCCCATTTAATTTAAAAGTGCTCGCAAAATTTGGCCTTTGCTCGAATTGCTCGCAAAAATTACACGGGTGCTCGCTTGCTCGTGCTCGCAAAATTTTTGCAACTGCTCGCATGCTCACATTCTCGTTAACATGTGCTCGATTGCTCGAAATTTCGTTAATCCTCCTTTGTAGTTATTTTCATACATACATAAACGATAAATCAGTTATGATAGGGCTAAAACAAAAAGGTTTAAACATCCTTAACTCTGGCTACAGTCTTTCATCAACAGTTCAGCCTGTAACTATTGTTTTGTTTTGGAGGTGTCAGCCAGATTATTAGCTATTACGTAGCGTAAAAGAGAGATTTCGGCTAGCTGAAAATTTACAAACAACTCGAAGTACTCGCTGCTCGCCATCTGTATTTTTTCTAAACTGCTCTCTGCTCGCAAAAAAAATTGACAACTGCTCGTGCTCGCAATGATAAACACACTGCTCGCATGCTCGCAAAGACCATTCCATACCCCAACTGAAGGTTTGTTTCGTTATGTTGATCAAAGTAAGTCTCTATGGTAACGTTGGAAACTAAACTGAGGTCTTATTTTTCTGATTGAATAGTCTGGTTTTACCGCCGCTAAGGAAGATGAGTCTATGGAGAAAAAATCTCAAGTGAATCAGGTTGGTTACATTATTTTTAAAAGAAAAAAAGTAAGCACATCAAAACAGAAACTATTGTTAGACTATATCGATAACCTGAACACGAACAATTTTTGCTATGGAAGTACAATGAAAAAAAAAAACAAAAAAAGAAAAACAAACAAACAAACAAACAAAACAAAACAAAACAGAGAAAGCTTTGCATCAGTGTTTGTTTGAAATTCATAATGCACCCTACTAAACTAATACGTGAATTAACTTTATCAAGCTACTTTCAGGAATGTCACTATAGCGTTGATTACAAACGGAGCACTTCCGAAAGGATGACTTGTATTGCGAGGGTCTCAAATTAAATCTTCCTGATGGATTTCTAACACATGAAACCCTGCTTCAAATCCAGGCGACCCTTTGGGAAAAAAAAGCAAAGTAAAGTGGTCAAACTGCGGTCTTAATTGATTGATTGATTGATTGATTGGCATCTCCCTTCAACTGAAAAGCGAGTGGCGAAAGTAGTCGCGTTCGCTTTAGTTTCATTCCATCGTGCCTTATCACTATCTAAGACCAACTAATAAAACTCACGTTACTTTTCTTAGAAGAAAAACCAACCCTGACTTCTTCACACTCATTTTCTCATGCTTCTAAAATATTAGAAGCATTTTCCGCCTTCTAGTTCGGATTGGATTATTGTCTCGCTTCCCTTGTTATGATTGATCACAATGATGACTTTGGCTTTGCTTTAAAAAGTCCTTTTCAAATCGCTGTATTAGACGTAGCAATGTCTTCTTATGAGAATATCGGGGCATTAGGATTAATGATTGCAAGCGAGATTGACTAACAGATATACAGACAGTATTTTCTAGAAGCCAGTGTTTACATATTCCTAACGAGTGTCCTTTTTTTTGTTTGTGCTGATAAAAACGCCGTGTTATAAAACAGATTAAAGAGTAGTTTTACCTTTTGAGTCATGTAACAGATCAACAGCTACGATATCGTAACCATCCCAAAAATTGCTTTCAGGATACTATCAGGGAAGGAACCACACCTAAATTTGCAAAAGTCCATGAAGGTCAAACTGGGCGCCACAGCGAGAAAGCAGCTAAAGAATCTGCATTGAATTTCGACCCTACTTTGCCTCCGGAGGAATTCACAGATCTTCTCGTTCAACATTTAAAAGGTTTAAACCTGCCAAGTGATTCAACATCAGCGAAAAACCACATGACTCTAGACCTTTGGGACTTTGCCGGACAGCATCTTTATTACGCTTCCTACCCAGTGTTCTTGTCATCACGAGCAGTTTATATGTTGGTGTATAATCTCAGCAAAGGATTAAAGAACATTGCTGAGTCCTGTGTCAGACAAGGTGTTAATAACATTCTTTTAAGAAACCCAAATGGCGAAACAAATTTGGAGAACTTGTTGTCGTGGCTTGTTTCAGTCAGAACTATGTGTTCAGGAAAACCAAATTTAGTGAATGACAAAGAAGAGGCTAGCAAAGAGCCACCTTACCTACGTCCCCCTGTGTTTGTCGTAGGAACGCATGCTGACACACCTTTCCAGGACATTAAGATAATGGAACAGCTGATCCAGACGGTGCTTTCTCGAAAAGACTTTGATGGTCACGTCATCCGGCCATTTTTTTCAATTGATAATACGCAAGGGTCATCAGGGGCTGGCGTTCGTGCACTTCAGGAAAAAATGATTGAAGTGTTACAGCAAGAGCCATACATGGGGGAGGAGGTACCACTTCGGTAAGTTTACAAAATAAGAACCACTCGCAACATCACGCACTCGGTTTTTGAGTTCGTTAAAAGCGCACATAGTTGACTATTGTTTTCCTTGATTATTCAGTAACTGAATATCAAGGTGAAAGTTGAGATATGTAGAATCTGTCTTCAACATTACAATGGACGTCAAAAACTGGACGTTGACTTGACATTTCGTTTGGTAGGAGAACGGAAAAAAAATTAATACTGGGAGGCTCCGACCTCAGGTCCGACCCCTTACCATTTTAAATACCATTATTGGCAGAAAAGGTACTCCTTTCGTATACCTTCCATTGGAAAGTAATGAAAGGCCCTTTTAAATACCTAAATGACAGATTTTGCTACCCTTTCATACACTTCGACTTGTGAAATCCCTACCCTTTCATATACCTGAAGCGTGAAAAAGGTACCCCTTTCGGGCGGAGCCTCCACGTAAAGGCCATTATAGGGAGTACCCCAGGAGGCAAATCTTTTAGCATGTGCGTAGTTGTTCGTGTCTCTGGTATTGAGCGTCGTTGGTTTGTTTACGTCCCCGTTCCTTCGTGGACGTAAACAAACCAACGATGCGAAATGCTAGAAATGCGAACGACTACGCACATGCTAAAAGATTCAATATTTGTCCGAAGAAACCGGCTCTGTTAGTAGGGTTACAGCAACAAACAGTACACAGGAAACAGTACATAAATAAGTAAAACACTTTCAGAACGAGGATGTACGGTATGACTATATGGCAATTTTTCTTACAGATCATTCAATGAGCAACAAAAACGAAATAGCATTTGTTTCAGCTAATAGCGTTAAAGTGAAATTTAGTCTGCAGCGACTGCGGCTGCCAGACAAATTTCCGGTCGCGTTTGATTCTTTCCGGCTTTAAAATTTTTTTAGCGTAATTATGCGGCGCGGAGGACTACTCCTCGATGCACCGATTGACCTTTAATTCAAATGAGGCCTGATTTTCAGAGATCGTGGACTTGACGACTGTAAAATTATTCGGTAGAGTAGTAGATGAGGCAAAAATTCACTCCGTGGAAATGCGTCGCAGTAAAGTTCCTCGGCTACCGCCAGGAGTAGTCGATTCCCTTTGCTGTAATAGATTTCGCTAATGACTTATATTTCCAAAAGTCGACAGCAGCTCACATTCACAGTTTCACTCCGTTTATACACCTTTAAAGACCACTTGCCTTGACCCTTGAAATACGCGCGAATCGTAAGTTGATCTTGACTGGGGTATGTGTTCCAATCCCCGGTACACTTAGTATAGGCAACCTGACACTCAACCACTCCTCCCAGCAGTCACTTATTTGTAATCTCCCAGATTCAGGGAGACAGGTTACCAGCCCCAACCAGGGCCTCCCCTCTCTCTCTGAAAAGTGAAGGCTGCCAAATGAATATAATATTTATACGTTGCATTTATTTGGATTATCTCGCTTCTTTGCCCTTCAGGTGGTTTAACTTTGAGAAGGCCATTAAGGATTTGATTGCCAAGAAAACGTATTGCCTAAACCTGGAACAACTACAAGCCATTATCCAGGAAGTGTGCTTTATCAGGAATGAGAACGAAATTGCCACCATGTTGGATTTCTATCACGACCTCGGAATCATCGTAAAACACCAAAACACTGTTGTACTACAGGCCCAGTGGCTGATCGACGTGTTTAAACAACTCATAACCATCCGTCCGTACAACGACATGGTAAGAAACTGACAGAATATTAAGTCTAAAAAGTGAGCAGTCGCGTGCCTTATTCTTGGCTGCCTTATACTGTTGAGTGCCAAGGTTGGAGAGGTTTCAACATTTTTTTCCATGTTTAATTTTTTTGAGCAATTCGTATTTCAAATTTCTCGCAGACGATTTAAAAATCTTGTGATGACTTGCCTTACATAATCCTATTACGATTTTTTTTCAATTTGTTTCAATTTTTTTTTTTTTTTACTTTTCTTTAGTTGTGGTAGCTACATATTTTCGTAACAGACTGTTTTATACCAGTGTAACGAGTACCTTGGCTTTACCTCTATTTAACTTTTCGGAAAAAAGCCGTGGTTGTTGTAGTCAAAGTGAATTCATGTACCATGTTTTCTTCTTTAAATAAATTAAATGAGGTATTTCAGGTAAGGATGACCAGTGAATGGTAAGAATTATACGTGTAGTTCCATAGTTTCAGAAGGGTCTTTGGAATGAATTAAATTGGCTCAAAAATGACGAACTGTAAGTGGCTAATATTTGGACAAACTCAAATACTACGAGAAGAAATTAACCAAATACCCCGTTAAATGTATCGAAGTATCTGTGTATAACTTCGCAAGTATAAAACTTATAACAGTGAGGCTTAAAGGATAGATAGTAAGTCTGAAGATGTCTCCTTTGACGTCCGCATTAAGAAGCGATGACGTCATATGAGGTGGAAATTACACCACGATTTCAAAGGAATGGCAATCTTGGAACCGCCATCTTGGATTTCTTCATTTCCCCCAAAACCTCAGATTTGAAGAAATATGAAAGATGACTTTTTCTGCAAGAAAGTTAAATTTTTAAACATTAAAGACCGAAATCTTCCTATTTCTTAAAACCAGGTCTGGCAAAAATAGGCTGCTATTGTAACATCAAATTCAATGAGCCTAATTTACCATGCAAAATCGTTCCCAGATTTATTTCTCGAAAAGTCCCAAATTTCGTGGCATTTGTGCAAAAATTAAAAAAACGTTGTTTGCTTAAAGTGCATACTTAACTTGTCGCGATCATTTTCTTTTTTTTTTTTATCTTCCACCTTTGCACCAGATAAAGGCAAATTTATACAGATCCTTACAAATGAAAGAAGACCAGTCTACTTTTTCCACAGGAGTGCTATGGCCTTAATGAAGTGTTCACATTCTCAGCTTCTTATAACCAGGCTTTACTATAGTTGCCTGAATGCTACAATAGGCTATTTTCTGAAACAAATTGCCGTCATTCTTCCCGAATTTGGCCCGACGTTCCCATGAAGTAAGTCAGATGCTTGTCTATGTGTCTTTCTTTCAGTCTTGAGTTTGCATGGAAAGGTTACCATGGAACTGCGACTTTGACGTAAAGTATTTATAATTAAGTTCTCAAACTCATTAATAATACATAAAGTGAGCAGCGAATACCTGACATTTGGTTCAGCTGGATGAATCTTGATACTCAATGAAAAGCCAGATCAAGATGTTAATGGTCTCTATGTGAGTTAAAAACCTTTTTTTGATCTGAGGTCAAACACTTGCAGTTTAATAAGTAGCAACTCAAAATAAAATAACACGGTAGAATTATTTAAAAGCTAAATGAAAAACAAACATTTCACACTCAAGCCTGCGGTCAGTTTCACTGACGTTTTACTTTTCCCCGACGGTCACTCATGATCCAGGATTGTTATAATGTTAAAATAAAAACCCGTACAAAGCAGCCCCTTGAACTTAACTCCCCTGAAGGGAAGTAGTATATGCACTGTTAAATGTGCCCTACCCATAATGTGTGATGACAACAGCCCCTCGTCGTTGGTATCGTTTCATATTTTGTGTGAAGAAACAAAGAAGCGTTTGCTAAATTCAGTGCTCTCTATTCAGAACACTCTTTTCAGACATTATGATCATGTTACAAACTCAGATTTCGTGCTTTATCAGGTGTTTCAAACAACTGTTTCTCGGTTTCCCTGATCACGTAAATCACCTTACCTCGTTTTGGACAGTCTTCAACATAGCTCCCCTCAGCAGATCATAATTCAGAAATTTATCGGCGAGTAGTATGATATCGCTAAAACAGACCTAAAAATAAGATTGAAGTGTAAACCCAACTTTCTGTGTTTCACATTACTAACAGGATACACTGCGGGTGTGCTTTATCTAGGGGTGTTAAGCATTTTTTTCTACGTATATTTCTCATAAGAAAACATGCAAGAATGCTTCCTTGGTTTGTTTAGATGTTTAAACGACCTTGAAATAGTGTCTCAAAAGGTCCTCCTTATTGATGTTGTTTTAATTTTTTATACAGGAATCTAGACATTCCAAGTTGTGGAGAGACATGGAAGAAACGGGCGTCCTTAGTATGCAACTTGTTGAACACGTATTTTCCAAGTATTGTCAGCAAGGCTTACCCAACGAGGACATTTTAAATATGATGGAGCATTTCGGATTGCTAGTCAAGTTTGCGAGGTCTCCAAGTGATATACATTACTTTGTGCCAGCGCAACTGAAGACGCCACCTAAAGCCCTTCGAAAAATGGAACCCTCGTCGTCCGACCCATGCCCCCTGTATCTTCACTTTTTGGAGGGCTTTGTTCCTCATGGCCTCTTCTTTCAGCTGGTGTCAAGGTGTTCTCGACGGTGCCCTGCTAATGGATTCACCCAGCCTCCTAGGTTTTATGAGGTGGCGTCGACCTTCTTCCTTGAGAAAACTTGCCGCTACCAACTGACCCTTTTGTGCAAGAAAAGGTCCATCAAGATTGTCTTGAAACACCAGAGAACACGAGAGGAGCAATTGTCTCTGACTGAAGAAGAAGAAGAAGAAGAAGAAGAAGAAGAAGAAGAAGAAGAAGAAGAAGAAGAAGAAGAAGAAGAAGAAGAAGAAGAAGAAGAAGAAGAAGAAGAAGAAGAAGAAGTAGCAAGTCTTGTGCGAACGTTTCTGGAAGATGAATTGGGCAATATGAGACAAGAGCTGCCCTGGTTGAACAATTTAAAGTATGAATTGTGTGTTGAATGTCCTTGCTGTCCGGAGGAGGAAACCAAGTGTGCAAACCACGGTCAACTCTCTTGTGCACATGAGGACTGCATGAGCCTTGTCAAGGTTATGTCTGGAGGGTGTTTAAGCTGTTGCTTCCAATGTTGTCAAACAGCGAATCTCCCCAGGCTGGAAAAGTGGTTCTCGGTCAAAGGTGGGGACAAAATGTCGTATATGGTCTAAATCAGTTTTGAAAAGGGTTCAATGACTGGTGGCCTTCATGAGCTGTAAATTATACAATCATAACCTAAACGATTGGTTAAAGATACTAGTAAAAGAGTTATCTTTTCAGAATCCTAGCCAGAACAATTAAACCCGAAAATGGACGGTTTAATGAGCACGTCAACTGTGAGTTGTCTATTTACGATAACAATCGCTGTCGGTCTTCTTATTTTGTGAATAAGGTGAAAAATACTTTGAAAAGATACGGATAGCTATTAAATCCAAGAGAGGGTATTCACACCCCACTCAACAATTTTATAGGGAAAAAAACACGAAAGATACAGGTAAAATTGCATGTTGATGTTGTGGAATAATGCTCATTTAATAACTGTATTTTTACTGTGTCCTAATATCAACAAAATTATTTTAGAAGATTCCGTTGATTTGAAGTGGGTATTTGTACTGCCCAAAATTACTTCCGTCATCAGCGCGCGCACACATAAAAGAAAATGCGATTTTTCTTTTTTGAGGTTAAGCTCGGGGAAGAAATTATTGGTCGAGTTCTCCTTAAAGAGCATGGTGGCTTATTATTATTTCATGTTACATTAACTCTTTGTAGACCGGGAGAGGGGAGAGGCTGGGTTGATCCAGCCCGCGCCGACTTTGACTGTTTATAACTTTTTTAATATGTGAGCGAACGCCACCGAACTTCGTGACTTTTTGTTAAGATAGTCAGCTGGAATCAATTTTTTGTGCATGCAGATGCCCAAATGGCCCCATTTTTTGGGTACTGTCATTTGTTTCGGCACCTTTAAGGCATTTTATTGTCACTTTGGTGCGCTATTCACAGAAAAAATACTGTCTAGTGTTTCATTGACGGAAGTAATGGCTTAGTTTTTTAATGCTGCGGCCAAGCAAAGCTGTTATATACTGCATGCAGCCCTAATAACGTGAAAAAAGTCTGATGACCCCCTCTTTGCATTTTATTTTCTTAATGTAATTCTGGGCTGGATGTAGCTAGCTACCGTGCAAAGTTTCCAAAGAAAATTAAATACAGCTCTTTGATATCTACACATGTATCAGTGTAGTGAAAGGGAAAACTTTATTAATTGTTTAACACAGGTACTTCAACTGATGATTTGTTTGAAGAGAGTCAGGAACATACTATTTTCAAGAGAGAGTTGTTACACAAAAGGAAAAGGGACGCAGAAGACACAGGTAAATGCGTCTGAATCTTTGATGTTTTTTTGTGGAAAACCACTCACTAAAGCTTTGATGTCAGTAAATACAGTACGCACAAACTTCTGACAGTATGCATGATTCATTTCGATGTAAAACTTACAAGAGTTTTACTTACATGCATGTTTCAGTTAAGCGTTACTTCTTGATTCACAGGTACGTCAAGTGATGATTCGCCTGAACAGACGCCAATATCTTGTAAATCCAAGACAGGGTTGTCACACCACACTTCTAAGAATTCCAAATGGAAAAAGCCTGTGGAAGATTCAGGTAAAAGCGCCTAAATCTGTATTACTTTTGTCAGATAAAGTAATTGTTTTTTGTGTATGTCCTAATCAAGACAATCAAGACAATCATTGAAGGAGATTCCGTTAAATTGCACTACACATACTTACTGCGGTATTTCTTGCGTCCCTAACGCGTGTGAGAGAATGGGGCAATTATTATTCCTTTTCTGGTTAAACAAAACATAGTGACTTCCTATTTTTATTGCACGTATTTTAAGAAAATATGACTCTTAGCATTATCTCCAAATTTCAAAAATGTTCCTGTCTTAGTTTTGAAATATTCTCAGGATTAACTATTAAAATTTGTTATTTAGGTGCTTCATTGGATGGGTACAGAAACCCAATACAACCCTATGTTTTCGTTAGTAACATACTTTGGCACTTTTAAGGCATTCTACTATCACGTTGTTACGTTGTTATAAGAACAATAAGTAATATTTTATTGACAGGAATAGCTTTTTGGAAGTAATGGTTGACTCATCTCTCAAGGCTTGGTTTTAAGTAATGATATCATAAACTAGCAAAGTTATTATATACTTCATGCATCCCTACAGTGGAAAATAAGGAGTAACTTCTTTTCTTGATATATTAGATATAATAAGCAACTGTGCAAATTTCTCACGAAATTCATTACAGTTTGTTTTTCAGTGGAGTTGCTTAAACATCACCTGTAGCTTGTAAACATGCTTGCCTACTCTCCTCCTTCCTTTTTCCCTTCCCTTCCTTCCTTCCTTCCTTCCTTCCTTCCTTCCTTCCTTCCTTCCTTCCTTCCCTCCTTCCTTCCTTCCTTCCTTCCTTCCTTCCTTCCTTCCTTCCTTCCTTTCTTCCTTCCTTCTTTCCTTCCTTCCTTCCTTCCTTCCTTCCTTCCTTCCTTCCTTCCTTCCTTCCTTCCTTCCTTCCTTCCTTCCTTCCTTCCTTCCTTCCTTCCTTCTTTCCTTCGCTTCGTTCGTTCCTTTCTTCTTTCTTCCTCCCTTATTCCCTATCTGCCTTCCTTTCTACTTTTCTTTCTTCCTTCTTCACTAGTTTTTTCCCTTTCTACCTTCTTTCCTTTTTGCCTTCCTTTGTTTGTTTCTTCCTGGTATTCTTTCTTCCTTCATTGACACTTTAATAAAGTGATTGATTTATTTTGTTTCATTACCAAGATGGTGCGCGCATTGAAAGGGAATTCAATTTGCCTTAAGTAACTATCAACACATGCATTATTGTTACTTCCATAAGTAGGTCTAAACATTGTAATAAAGGGAGCGAAATTAGATAGACTGTAACACCGACTTACGGTACAGTTGAGCTGCATCCATGATATCATTTATATATGCAGAGATTGCAGAGACAGAGCATGACACACAGGGGATAGTGATCTCATCATTAATCTATCCCCCACCCCACCCCATCCCACTAGGACTACTGAGTGCCTGCATAGTTGAGCTTGCGCTTTTCAGTTATCAATTCCTGACATTAAGCCTTGCTTTGTATGGTCTGACTATTTTTTTAAGGATGTCTCAGTTAGTAATGGCAACTGTAGTAAGTTATATATGTAAACTCGTCTAACTGATGTGTTATAACCACTTGGAGCTTCAGAACATTTAGAAGGACTAATACGGTTTTCGCTTACTCTTCAGTGAAGCAAAATTTACGTGATGTCGAGCAACTGCAACGTTATCCCAGGAACACCACCAGGATGACTGACGTATCAAGGAGGTTGGAAAAGATTGCTTCAGATAAAGGCTTCACAGTTTCTGACAATGAGGGATCAGGAAATTGCATGTTTTACTCATTGTCAGAACAACTGGACCTTGTGAAGGGGATTCAGATATCTCATAGCGCGTTGAGGCAGCACATTGTCCAGTATCTCGAGAAGAACCCTACACTGGTAAGTCGCTAAGGGTGAAGAAGCTTGGAAGATGTGGTGCTTTGTAACTGTATCCTCACATTCAGGAATCCGACGGTCAATTCATGACCATGACGTAACTGCAAGGCAATATAAGTTTTTAAAAAGTCATAGCATGTGAGATGCCAACTCAATTCATCAAGTATATTACGGAAATGATGAATAGGGAAGCATATTTTTTCCGATTACCAGACAATGATTAAATTGGTGCACCGAGGTACAAGAGAAATTGGAGCAAAACCGAAACATTGTCGAAACTTCAGTAATATTGAGGACATCATTTACGTTCATTCTTACAGAAAACAGTGAGATTGAGCTTGTGACCATCTCAGCAAGTTTTTGAAAAATCTTAAAAAGGACTCTGTATAATGAAACGTCCTAAATATTTTTATAGTTCCACCAACTTTTAAAAACTGGAAGAAAAGAAAATCAAATTCCTTGCTAGGCATTGCCCTTCTCCTATTGAGCTAACATCCACCTTAACCAAATATAATGCTTATTCTTATTATTTTCTTGTCTTCAGTTAGATGGAACAAACTTGTTCAATTTTGTTGATGGGTATCAGTCTTGGTCGGATTACCTAACAAAGATGTCAGCAGATGGCACGTGGGGTGATCACATAGTTCTTCATGCTGTAGCAAACTGCTATGAAACATGCATTCATGTGATTAGCAGTCTGTCATCCAATCATGACGTAACCATCAGCCCAGAACAAAAACGTGACGTTGACAGCAGCAACCGGCTTGTGCTGGGGCACTTACACGAGCACCACTATGTCAGTCTTGGACCCAAACCAGGTAAATGAGCTTTCACAGTTTAACTTTGAAAAATAGGTATTGGCAAATACAAACTAGTCGGTTTGACCTACAAGAAGTTAGCCAGGGCCAAACTGAACGATAAATTGGGTAAAGTTAATGCGAGCCAAATGCATACCTAGTTATTGTTACTTCTATCATCCGCATAGAATTTCGATTAGTTTACACTGTAAAATATCTCGAGGGTTATTTTTATTTTTTAAGGCATTTCTACAATAATTTATGGATGCCAACTTTCAAAATGTTTATACAGTTAAGTCCTGCTAAAACAGAGGCCTTTAGGACCTTGATTTAGTGCGGTGCGTAATATTACCAATTCATCCTCGCCGGGTCATCACATCCTATCCCCAATAACAGGATGTCTGTAATGGAAAGGTGTTCGCAAGACAGAACTTAACTGTATTTTATTACAGTTGAATGGTTTGATACTTGGTGAAAAGGGGTGTGAGTGATGGTTTTGCCACAAAAATTCGGCGCGCTCCAAATAAGCTTTTTCTTTTAAAGATTGTTATTTACATTTTTAATCTTAATATCTTAATAAGTAAACTAAGGATATCACTTAATATGCTACGTAGAACCTGTTGGTATAGTTTGGAACAGCGTAGTATTAATTGGCAAAGATGACACCTTCTGAGGATACTTTAATTAACCAAGGTCTCTGTCTTGCTTGTTGCGACCAAATAACAGTTTGAAAGTAGCCTCTATGGCGCTATCCCCAACCTCTTTGAACCCTCTAGAATCACTCTTCCCAAAAACCACATGCACTGCCAAAGGATGAGGAACAACAAGTCATCGAACATCTAAACATTCAGTGATTTTTCTACGTTCGTTATATGTACAATGAACGGTATGAACAGTGTGAAATTCGCATTTTGATCGTTGTAGCGGAGTTAGAAGACTTTGCACGTACAAATGACGTCATTAAGAGGTGTAACCGGCGCACGTGATGAGTCTAGGGTCCAGTCAGATTGACTGGTCAATAAATTTTTTCAAACTGTTTTGGCGAGTAGCGGAAAACACAGGAAACTTTTTTGCAGAAAAGTAAACCTTGTTCAATGAAAATCTGTCGACTTCAACCAGGTTAAAAAAAGCTACAATTTTGTTGTGATGTTAGAAGAAAGAAAGTATTTGTCGAAACGTGTTGTCCATAGAAATCCTGTAATGGCGAGTAATCGATTAAAACTCGCAGTGAAGCGACTGACATTCTGTAATATTTTGGGGTCAGAAATTCCCATCGTGACATTTGTCACGCTACTCGAAACGGCTCGTAGCGTACTTCTTAGTTCTTGCCGCAGTTTGACGTAATCTGTTTGTTATCAGACAACAGACGCACTTTTTACATAACTAACGCCTTGAAGACGGTGGTTTGCTGTATTTATTGGCCGATATTTTCAGGGATTTTGACACATAGCAAATTACATGTGCTTGCACTGTTTTGTTCTTGTTAGGTTTTTCAGGGAGTCATTACTTCGAAGGGATTTTAGTGACAGACTTTAATTTTGCTACTTGCTTCTTTCAAACAATGGTAACCATCGGTACTTTACGTTATTCTTATTTAAATGCTCAAGCACTCTGTTCTTTGTAGTTGCAGTTAAAGATGGCAGTCCATCTCCTGATGAATTGGAGGAAGTATCCGTGAGCATTGGCAAATCTTGGCGCGCGCTAGGACGTCGGCTAAAATTTGACAAAGCAAAGCTGGACGGGTTTGACCATTGTAAATGGGAGTTAAGCGAGAAAGCATATGAAATGCTGATGAAGTGGAAACAAAAGGAAGACTCAGCTGCAACGTACCAAGTTTTACATGAAGCATTGTGTCACAAATTCGTAAATCGTACAGATTTAGCGGACAAAATTTGTCGTTAAGCTCAAGTTCAAGTTCTTGGAAAAGTTGCTGAAAAGTAATTATGGTCTGCCACCCCTTGGATAATTTGTGTCCCACCGTTATTGCAAGAGGTTAGTCAGTGTTATCAACCATAATAATAGTAATAATTTTGTGAGATACCATAGGGATTAATAATCACTGAGCAAATAATCACTGAACTACCTGTTCCTTACTAAAGACTTGTTGAAAACATGAATACAACAGTTTAAAACTGTAAATGCTTTGAACCCAAGAGTCACGCCAAGATTAGGTAAATTATTATCATCCGAGTAGGTGTAATTATGAGAAGGTATGTTTGAGATGATATTGACTGTCTGGACAACCTGAGTTGAAATCATCACCAAGGTTAATTTTCTGATGATCACCGGTTTGTCATATCTCAAACTGTTCCTCTCACGACTACCCTCACCCAGAGATGATCATAACTTACCTAATTATAAGTTCAATCATACTTTGAAGTGAGACATGAGTATAAACAGACATGAATGAAAAATAAATATGAATAAACGGAACAGAAACAGAGGAAAAATTCCTAACATCACCCTAGGGTTACTTTCACGTAGACGGCTATGCCACATAATTAATCCACTTTTCTTACAGTTCTAATTTAGTAAGATAGAGGGCCACTGATACCATTTAGTGCTGTTTAAATAAGGGACCTACTTACTAATTCCATACTAAGATTCAGTTTGAAATCATTTACAGTACTTAGCAAATGACCTGGAGGAGTCTCCTGGTAAGAGGACACACTGTTGTTGCCTTATCTAATTATTCACAAAGAAAGACTTCTATCATTCGAGTTTTTCATACGGGACAAATTTAAAACAAACCGTCGGTTTCAGACATGTACAACATTGTAAACATGCCAAGTCCCCGTTAAAATGTTACTTTAATACCTTTTAATTACTAGCTGCAAACTATTAACCTTTTCTTTATTTTTTCCTCAACAGGAAACTAGCAAAGGTGTGTTTTCTCGACTGGTCACATCTCAGTTTCAATTGAGAAGTCTTCCACTGCATGCTTTCAATTTAAATATGTCTAGGTAAACGGTTTCTTTCGCCGTTTCTTGATCTTTTCTTGGAATAACTTTCAACTGTAAAGCAAAGAATGACGAATGAGTAATCAATTAAGTTTTCCCCTTGTTCATTGAGTTTAAACGTTCGGTATTTTAATGTTCAAGGAAATGGTTCGAAAGTATTCGACTGCAATTAGCCGTCACGGTGATGTTATTGGCTGTCAAGATTGTAAGAAATGATTTGTAGATCTCGATCCGTTCTTTGTTGGTCAAATGACCGTCGGCCTTTTGTTAGTAATATTAACTGGTCTGTCTACTTTTTATCTGTCTTGTTGATGTCGTAATAAAGTTGCTTGTGATGTACACGAATGACCACGAGTGACCACGAGTGTGAACATGAAAATATTCTACTGACTCATAATGACGTCATTTTTATCAAAAAGCCACTATTTAACCGCAAATAGACCGTTTTCGGACACCTAGATAGGTAAATTTGATACTAAAGACATTTCCGACGGACAGGGGAGAGAGCGGATGGTAAGAAGATGGGGGGGGGGGGGGGGGAATGTCTAAATTTACCGCATTTCATTACCCTTACGAAAAGGCTTTTGTTAGTGAAACACCGGTTGTCACGAAGAGATATGCGTCGAGTATAAATAGAAAGTGTTGAGGCGTGCACCAAATTCATATTAAGCCAACTTAAATGGCCGCGTGGGAATTTTTAACGGGGTCATTATACCGAGACTCAGAAGATTGTAATTTTTTTTTTATCACCAGCCAGATGTTCCCTTCCGTTGACGCTCTTATGGCGGGAATGTTTATCTATGACACAGAGGATATAACATGGCCGCGCCTAGATACGAAATTTCTCTTCGAGTGTTGAAAAATATTTCACGAGTGAGCGCAGCGAACGAGTGAAATATTTTTCAACACTCAAAGAGAAATTTCGTATCTCCAAGCGGCCATGTAATGTTCTGTTTATTATATAACGCCAATGAAATAGCAAACCGATTGCAAAAGGCGCGATTTATCATGTAATCATAGCAGCGGTGATATCCACGCTTGAAGATAACATGTTATTTTCACGTGTGAAGATATCATGTTTTCGCGCGAAAGCTCACCTGGTATTTCATTGGTATTTACACTGAATAAACAAAGTTATTTTATACCTAATTTTCGAGCCCCATTTTATACACGGATAAAAATGGTACACGTATCAAAAACTATAGCACTGATGTCCTGTTTACATGTCTTTTTTTCTGCCGTGCTAAGCGGTGCGAGAAAATGTTTTGGTACGGGTAAAAGACTCAACATCTTGGGTAGCGTACATGATTATTCCTTAGGGCGCATGCGGCCAATGGCTTATTTATTTACAGTCAATCGTTTACACTACACATTTCGTCCGAGCCGGGCCGAGTTTTTGGAAACGCGTACCAATTTCACCCGTGCTCGGACTACCTTTTAAGAAGGGCCGAGCACGGGTGAGATTTTAGGTCGGCGGGGATAAAATTTGGTAGGGCAAAATCATTTACACTAAAAAATTTACCCGAGCCGAACCCTTTTTTTGGGTACGCGTGCCATTTTTATCGGAGCCGTGCCAAAGATTTTCTGTAGTGTAAATGGGGCTTTAGTCTCAAGAAATCGAGAGACTAGTATTTGCAAGGCTTTATTTTCGCCTTTAAAAAATGCAAATGCCACAGACGTTGCATTCTTATAATTATAGTTATTTTTAATGCGATTTTCTATTTTTCACTAGTAGTTATTGCAGAGGAACAAATCTAAGCAAATGACTGAACCTAAATTTGAATGAAATTTGAAGAGGTTTTAAGAAGGACTAGAAGAAAGAAAATGATTTTTAGAACAACAACAGACAGTGGATACCCACGTAAGAGCACCCTAGGTTGCCAATGGACTAACTTGGTGTCCGTCTATTAATTATTAACTGCAAATTCTAATTTTAAAATTTCACTAAATCTTCAATATTTCTTACTTCTCTTAATTTTACCAATCCTTCTAGAAAAACTATCTCCTCCCAAATATACCAAAAAATCACCCAAAAATTCACAAAACACCCCACAACATAGATTCACGGGATGAGCATAGAGTTTTTGGATTGCTTGCAACGTGAACGAGATATTTCCATTAAAGCCATGTCAAGTGCTGAAAAATGGCGTTTAGGTTAAGTCCCCCCTTAATTTGATACTGAAGACGTTTCAGAGAGATGACAGGGGAGCGGATGGGGGGAGGGGTGTGATAGGTGGGGTGGGGTGGTCTAAGCTTACCTCCTCCCGTTACCATTAATCCCACCCCCTACTCCCTCCTTTTTTGTTGACTTTGCCTTTTGAGAATTTTGGGACTGCAAAATGTAATTAATTACATTTTCTCAAAAGGCAAAGTCAACAAAAAAAAGGGGGGGGGGGGGGGCTGGGATTAAAGGTAATGGGAGGAGGTAGATTTAGACCACTCCAGCCCCCATATCACACCCCTCTCCCCATCCGCTCCCCCCTCGTCTCTCTGAAACGTCTTCAGTATCAAATTAACCTATATTGGTATGCAAAAACGGTCCATTTGAGGTTAAGTAGTGACTGTTTGATAAAAATGACGTCAGTATGACGTCAGTATAATATTTTCATGCTGTTCTCACTCGTGGTCACTCGTAGTCACTCGTGGTCATTCGTGGTCACTCGTGTGTACTTTTAGACACGATCCGTTGTATCAGGGTCCCTTGTTTAAACAGGTCAGTGTTATGAGTCAGCCGCCCCCCGGATTTTTTAATAACTCCTCTTTTGTTTGACCTGAATCAACGTTTCTGAATTTTGTTAAAAGCCAAGTACAAAAGACAAAAATAAAAATAAAATAAATAAATTTATTGCGTTCGACGTAGTAAGAGCGCACTCCTAATGCAGATTGATTGTGTGGGACAACGTTGACTCAGTGAATGGTGCGTATGTGACATAGATAGACAGAGCCTGGGATCGAAATCATCGAACGCATATTCTTCCATTATTACTAGTTGTATAACTGATAGATATCAAATGTGAATAAGGGAGAAACGAAGACACACACACATTTGATATCTTGTTGTTGTTGTTTGTTCGTTAATAAATATAGATACCGGAAAATATATAGCAACTGACTGGGTTTTGAAATAATAATAGTAATAAAAAAGCCGCAATGGCTCCTGAAAAGAAGATAAAGTAGATTTTATATTCGGGTAAGATAGATATCTGTACCACACGTGCGTGATGGGATAAAAATTTCGCGTGACACAGAACATGCATGACTGCACAAGAATTTCGGTTTTCATTGAGGCGTAGACATTTCAGCGAATTGTAAACGGAAGAAGGAAGTGCTTACCTTGCAGTTTGATTATTCGATCGCCAAGTCTTAAATTGAGTTTCGCTTTTTAGTGACAACAGCACCCGTTCAGCGACGTCTAAAGAAATTTGGTAAGTACACGGGTAATCCTCAGCACATTTGATAGCTGTTTGCGTAGGACAACATGTTTGCATGAATCCGATCGACTTGAATGGCGCCGATTATGTTGTTGGACTGGCTTCGCCTAGTTGTAACACGGGAAAATTTACCTTCTCTCACGCAGAAATGACTACAAGATTGTGTTTGCAGCGTTTGCCTTTTCAGTTGCTCTATCATTCGAGAAAGTTTTTATTGTCGGTCGAGTCTCAAAGTATCAAATGTCTCAGCAATGTTTAAGTAGCGTGAACTAGAAATTCCAAGGGATTGCGTCGCCAATTTAGTCGTCGGATTGTCAAGACATTTGAGCCCTTATTGCGCTTGTTATCATTTTATTACTATCAGGGGGGGGGGGGGGGAGGGGGGAATGAAAAAAGCAGTCAGATAGGCGGAAATCTTGGCTGATTTCCACACGCAATGCAAATTGATTTCTGTCTTGCGCAAGAGGTCAAGTTATTTATGCTGTACGATTGTTTTGACTGATTGTGTTCAGTCTTGGTTGTAGCGTTCTACAATTTTAAAACGTTCAAAGTGTTATTTGGATGTTTCATTTTTAACGTGACTAAACGGCTTTTTAATGATGCATTTCAAGTCTCAGTGGGCAAGTCACGAAATTGGCGAATTTTTCTGTCTGTCAGCCACAGATCACTCAAGTACAACATTACTTGCGGCAAATACAAGAGTTGTTTGTATGGTATTACTAAAATTCTCAATTTGGGCAAGACATTAAGGTCAAGATACTGATGAGTATAAAATAAAGCATCACATGGTGTTGTTGCCTACCATTACATTGGGTTAAAATGCGTTTTCGTAGAGGTTTTGGAGCCAGTCTATTACAATCCCTGAAAGTCTATATTTTATAGACGTGTTAATGTATTCATTGGCAAGGATTTAATTTAATATGCAAGAGCGAGTCTTGTTTACAAACGGCCTCGAAGGCTCGAACTCATTCTCCCATGAAATTATTTTATTTTGGCATTCCGACTTAACGTCCTGAGAAAAGCATAACATACATTTTTTTTTCCTATACAGTTGTTTTAAAAGATTCGACTTGATCGGCGCGTGATTTCGCCAAAGAAGACTTTCCAGTTTTAATTTTCAAACTGAATACAAACTGAGGAGAAAAAAAATGAAATTTAAATCATCCACATTTTCTGGATATTAAGATCCCTGATGACGGTTTGACAATATACCGCAAAAATACTCACACTGGACGATACGTGGATTTCACTACCTATACTAAATTGTCTCCCAAGATTGCTTGGATACGATCATTGGTCAATAGCGCTCTAGATAGTCTATCTGCTCGCCGAACTACTTAAGGTATGACATATATACTCGACTCGCTAATTTATATCTTGGAATGGTTTTCCTAATCGTATAGGGGAAGCAATCATATAGAAGACGCGAGATGCGCGAAAGTGAGAAAAACTGAATACCAGCAGGTGCAGCAGAGCAACCTTAGTTCCAGTCCTCTTTCTCCTCTTTCTTACTTCCTAACTACACCTGCTGTGAAGACTAGAAAAATGCTCAAAAATATAGCTTTTAATTGCTCTTTGTCCGCGTGCGGTCGCCTTCGCTCTTTGGAACGCGTTCAAATAGCAGCACGGAGCAGCCACTCTTCATACAGAATATACCGGGGTGGCTCGTATTGTTACTTCAAAAGTACTAATATCGATGATTTGAATTTCAGTTTTCTAATGCAACAGCGTGAGACAGTGACTCCAAGGTTATGGAAGAAAATTCAGGGTACCAAGAAAGTATTACATTCCGTAAACAGCGTCTAAAAGCTTTTAAGGAACTTGGAGATAAACAAGCAGAGGGAGAGGAGTACCAACTTCTAGCCCAGACGTACTATGTTCTTAAAGACTACCAACTAAGTATTGAACACTGTAAAGAATACCTAAGTATTGCTAAGGAAATTGGAAATAGACAAGCGGAGGAACACGCGTATAGACGTCTAGCGTGGTCGTATTACAGTCTTAAAAACTACCACCTAAGTATTAAACACGGCAAAGAAAGCTTAGGTATTGCTAAGGAAATTGGAAATAGACAAGCAGAGAAAGAGATGTGTGCTGCTCTAACCCTGTCGTATTTCTATCTTAAAGACTTTGAACTAAGTATTAAACATGGTAAAGAAACCCTCAGTATTGCTAAGGAAATTAGAAATAGACAAGCGGAGGAACATTTGTGTAATGTTCTAGCGTGGTCGTATTATAATCTTAAAGACTACCAACTTAGCATTAAACATAGTAAAGAAAGCCTAAGTGTTGCTAAGGAAATTGGAAATAGACAAGCAGAGGGAAACGCGTATAGACTTCTAGCCTTGTCGTATTACGATCTTCAAGACCACCAACAAAGTATTACACATGGTAAGGAAAGCCTCAGTATTGCCAAGGAAATTGGAAAACGACAAGCAGAGGAACAGGCGTATTTAATTCTAGCCCGATCGTATTACGAACTTAAAGACTACCAACAAAGTATTGAGCACGCCAAACAAAGTCTTGGCATCTCCAAAGAAATAGGTCATAAAATTTTAGAGCCGAGATCTTACCAGATACTATCAGACGCGTATAAACGTCTTGGAGACCACAAACAAGCGATGGAATGGGCTAACCAAATAAGAGAAACAGAGTCGTCTTGCAGTCTTGGAGAAAACAAAGAAGCCAGTGAAAGCAACCTTCAAATGCAAATTGGAGAAAATGGTTTTGATGAATCATCAAGCTTAGTGGATCCTGAAGAAGGGGAGGATATATTCTACGGAGCCGGCCTTTCAAACGATAGTTCAGGTAATATTTTAGTATTATATGAATTAAAAAAAAAATGGTTAGAAAATTGGTAGTTCCGTTCAGAGGATTTTCCTGTCTGTTTTGGGGTTGGAGGAAGCTTCATTTTTTGGTAGGGGTCTCTGGGGGCTAAGGATTATAATGTTGGAAGAGATTTACTTTCTACGTGTGAGCTAACTAAAAAGCATTTTGGTGGTGAAAAACTACAGGAATAAAATTTAGTAGTTTAGTCGTCTTACAAATATTAAAATTCTCCGAAAGTGACGATAGATAGGACAAAAGAACTTTAATGCGATAGACTGAGACAACATAACTGAGAAGTATAAAGAAGAGAATATGAGAAGTTTTTTACCAACAGAGGCTACGAACACTCACATAGTGTGTTATTGTGGAGAGATTATTGACACTCTTAAAATGAGCATTGGCCAAAAGCAAAGCTTCGTGGGCTTATACACTTGTTTTCAGAACAACAAACATGATTGCTGATAGTTGTTAATATATTGATGATGAGTACAATTATCCCGTCAATTAGGGCTGGAGCCCGTGATTAGGAGCCTCTAACAGTATTTAAAACTTCTTGGGTCGCGAGTTTATTTATTATTATTATTTTTTTTTTTCTTTTTGAACTGCTTTTCCCGGGAAAAGGTTTGGTGGATGAATTTTGATCCATGACAATTTAATTGTTATTAATATTCTTTGATTAGGTATTTAAACTGTGGGCTTTCCAAAATCCCCTGAGACCTATTCTAGAAATAAATATTCTCGGGAAAGGGTTGATTTCACTGGTATTTAAAGTCACCTATATAAATTAACTACACTCTAAATTGTATTTTCTATTTAAACAATAGAGCGTTTTTGTCTAGGGACTATCGACTGATCGTTGCCCTTCGGAAATTTGATGCTCTTTTAATTTTGTTTTAAAAAAACAAAGTTAATGTTAACCTTAGAAGTTAAACTTCGAGGGTTTAACATCAAATTGATAAGGACGACTATCAAAGCGATAGACGCGGGTAAAAAAATACAACGAAAATCACTTTTTTGTTACTAAGTAATGAAATGGATGAAAAAATGAAAGGTTTTTTCGGGGACAACAAGTACAATTCATCGGTGCATTTTCGCCCGATGGGCACTTTGCCCTGCTAGCACAGCGCTGATAGTGTCTCTCCGCGGATGGCTTTTATCACATCACGTGATCAAGTTTGAAAAGCGATCGGGCTTGGTGAAAATTTAGGTAGTGAACTATACTGGGTGTTATTGTCGATCGATCAGTGTAATGACAATCACAATCAACAAAATTGCCATGTCTCTGATGGTGTTAGGTTGTGTGCGTTAGATTCTGCAATGTTCGTCTGCGAAGGAAAGCTTCCCGAGGAAAGTAAGCGTTCGTTACCACCAAGTCTTGTCAGGTGAAAAACCCGTTATATACAACTAACAATTTCTACTAACAAAATTATCAGATTCTCTTTTGATGTTTCTAAATGCAGGGAGAGAATTAGTCTTTCTACTCAGAAAGTGTGTTCTTCCTGTCAGGAGTCCAGTCAATAGACACAGTAGAGTGTTCAAGAAACGTGAAATCCACGAGGGAGACTAACTTGTACGTCAGGGAGAAACTCTAAGTTTTATTTAGGATAAAATGAGAGGATGAAACTCTCCAACCACACGTTTCAAACTGTGGTTAAATAGTTACAACTATTTTTAGAGCATCTACTAAACCATGTGTTTATTATGTATTTTTTTATAACATATTTCTGCCATAAGGGACCGTTCATTTTTTATGAGCATGGGGGGGCTGGTGGGATTTGGTTAATTGCCACTACGAAATTTGATGGCCCCCCCCTAGCATGCAATTTTTTTCCACATGGCCCCCCCCCCCCCCCAGCAGCAACTATTTTTTTCTGATGACCCCCCCCCCCCCGCCCAACCAGAAACAAATTATACTCCTAACTTTAGCAAAACGCTTATATGTACTGTTTATATCAAAGATAAACGTAATTGTTACTTTGATTTCTTTACAGTACTATTAAAAAGTTACCGTTCTCTGCTTAGGTAAAGATTTCTCTTGTTTAAAAAAAACGTTTTATAGATAGCAACACGTTTACGGCAACGGCAAACCCTAAATTTCCATTTAGATTCTTAGAGGAACTATAAAAATTAATCAAGCAAATGTTTAACGTGAAATTACTCCCCTTCGAGTAGAAACAATTAATACACGTACAGATCTGACTAACAAAATACGGATCGAAGCATACCAAACAACGATTACGAGTCATATTAAACAGAAAAAAAAAACAGCAGACACACAGATATCAGGCGCGTAGGTAAGGGTTGGATAGGGGTGTTTGTTGAGCGGCGGAGGCGCTCTTACTAGGGGGGTCCGGGGGCATGCTCCCCCTGAAAATTTTGAAAATCTAGGTTCCCAGAAACCTCATTTCCTGCATTTTGAGACCCATTTTAGGCAAATCACAAATTTGTTTTACAGCAGCTTTTTAAGCTATATACATCATTTCTGCGGAATAATTGTCTCAACTTAAACAAGAAAGTTCAATGGACATTCCGCGCCCTGTCAAGTTCTGATAGCTATTCGATCTGCTGATAGTCATACACCAAGCTGGTAAACTGCATTATTCTCGGGTGTAGGCCTTCAAACAAATTGACTATCTCGTGAAGATTGACAGGCATATCATATTTGATATGCATTAGAACCAGGGCGGACATTCTACTCTCTCTCTCATGGTACACCTCATGTAGTTGTTCAACCTCCTCATTGTGCTTTTTCTTCCGCCATTATTGATCTTCAAAGGGGGTTCGTTCGAACCCCTCGAACCCCCCCTCCTACACGCCTGGATATTAAGGTACTGCTATTAAAAATGACAGTTACAAGCTTTTCTGAAGATGGCCTACGGCTCAGATTTACCGTCAACTGAAGTCACCAACAACACTTCTATTATTAAAAACTAATCTGGATGCTCACACTAGGCATACTACTGAGTCTACTGATACTCCTGGGTTCAAATAATTTACTAATCAACAGTCTTTATAAAAGTGAGTACTATTAAACAGAACATTAAACAATCTATTGATATAGTGCTGAGTACAACCACTTAATAGAAAGCTACTCCCCCACGGATGATTCAATAGTGAGACTGTTACGTTTTTATATTAATTTGAACTTGTACAAACATAGGTGTCTACTTCAGTTTATATTCATTATTGCTTTTCCAACAGATATGCTTCATTTCCTCAGTTGTTGTTAATATGAAATGCAGATTTCGACCTCAGTATGTAAAACAAATTAAAAGTGGTTAGGAAAATCGTATTACATAAAATTGAAATAATATTCAATTTCTTCATCTGTTTCTGTGTTGAGCCACTTTCAATTTCCCCTACTAGCCAATTATTGCTGGTGACCCCCCCCCTCTTTCACTCAATTTTTTTTGGTAGCCCCCCCCTTTAGTGCCATTTTTTTTCTCGTGACCCCCCCCCTAAATCCCACCAGCCCCCCCATGCTCATAAAAAATGAACGGTCCCTAAGTACCAAGTGAGATTAAAGCACGAGGACCAAGAGCGCAGCTTGCGTATGTAAATGCTTTGAAGACTGGAAAAGTAAAGATGTACCGTGCTAGAATCATGCTGATAGGCCAAGATCGAGCAGGAAAGACGAGTTTGAAGAAATCGTTCTTAGGTCTGCCATTCGACCCTTATGAGCAGAGCACTGATGGAATAGAGGTTGATCCATCAAAGTTCGAAATTGACGTTGATCAAGTGAAAAACTGGGAGCGAACTGACGAGAAGTTAAGTGTGTCTCAGTTTGCAAACGACCTTGCAAAGATGGTGGCTGCTCAATTTGGGAAAGAGGGAACAAGCGTAACTCCAGAAGTTCAAGATGAGCTAAAGAAGACCGCATCTCAAAAGAATGAGGTTTGGGGCCTAACATCCATAAAACAGACGGACAATTTTTTACTATGAATATTGGATTCTATTTGTTTACAAACACATCCAAACACTGCGTAAGGCCTACCCTTTACCCCGGTTGTACGCTTAAGTTTTTGTGAATTTTTTTTTCATTTCGGTGAGCTTTGTTGATGCTTTTAACTCCGATACCGCTATGGTTTCGGTAGTGAGGCGACAAATGACTGAACATCGTCTCGCTCGTTTTTTTTTTTTTTTTTTTTTTTTTTGTAGAACTACATTTACTATGGTTATTGAGATGGAATTCATACAGTTAGTTCCTGATAATTTGTATTTAATGGAAATATATTTCTTTGACTGATAACCTTTCTTGAGTAATCGCCTCACTCCCCTCCCTAGCTAGAATCAGCTGTTAAAAAAACGAGGTCTGATATCTGATTCGAATTAATACTTTATTTATTTTGTTGCATCACAACATGGACTTATCTGAGGCTCATAATTATACATTTTTTAAATACCTTTTAAGGACGGTGCCTACCTTTGTTACTGCGCGAACGTTCTGCACATCTGGAGATACTCGGGTTTCCTATGGGTGGTGCCAACTAACACAGGGATATTTTTGCACGGTTTAATTAAAACTATGCGGAGAAAGCAGAACTCAGTGCTCTTGGTATCCAAAAACAAAATTTTTGGTAACCATGCATTTTTCAGAGATAAGAAGGCTTCAATCTGGAGAAAAACGCCATATATTGCTTAGCATTTTACTGCTTTGTAGAAATAATTGTAGAATATTAAATTGTTGCTTAATTATTTTCGAAGAATGCGTGGTTACCCCCAATTTTCTTTATGGATTTCAATAGCCCTTGGTAAGATCTACTTTTCCCGCATAAAATACCTATGTATTAGTAGGCACCGTCCTTATCATCATCATATCTTTATTTACAGAGTAGCTTAATGCAGCTAGTAATATCTCCGAGAATTTACCCACCCAACCATGAGAGTATACACACAAAGACCAGACCACATCACCGGGAACTATTTCCCCTACTCTTTGCGAACAGTGAGTGGGTTCTTTAACGTCCCACAGAGTTATTAACAAACAAGGGTTGTGAGACGGGGCCTACGGTTTATCGTCCTTATCCGAGAAGACTAGAAAGTCTAACCATTTGCAAATGTCAGAGCAAAGGCAGCACTTTCTCCTCAGTTATTTAAAGACCCTGAGTGTTGGTCCGGCCGGGGTTTGAACCCACGACCTCCCGCACGGTAGTCCGGTACTCCACCAACTGAGCCAACCGGTCGGCCTTCAAATCCCTCCCTTATACTGAAAGTTAGTTGTTCTTATGAGCTTATCCTGATGCACAACAAGTTTCGATTTGTCCATAATATTTTCCAGAATGCCTAGTTGCACCTGTCAATGATTTTTATTCGTAACACAGTTATACCCATTCATCGTTCTGGGAAGTTTGCAATGATTGATTGTAAGTTTTATTTGGTCGTTTATTTCTATATTATCTTTCATTTTAAAATTCATCAGAGTTATGTATGTTTTTCATTATTTTTGTTATTAAGAAATTTTCATATTTCCATATGTCTTGGATTTTTTGGTTTTAACGACGCCCAAACCTTAAACTCATCTTAAATTTGAAATCATCGAATGAGCCTCCCTTTCATAAATACTGTTTTAATTAAACCATTCCAAAACCGCTGACGATTTAAAAAATTTCATTTAGATTCCTTTTAGGGAAGAAAAAACACCTGAAGCGGCGAAAGTACAAGAAGTTCACACAATCCACCACAACCAAAAAGCAGCTGGAGAATCTGCCCTACCTGCATTGAATGTCGATCCTACTTTGCCTCCAGAAGAATTTACCCGTCTTCTTATTCAGCATTTGGAAGGTTTGAAGCTGCAGAGTGACACCACATCGACAGAAAACCACATGACCCTAGACCTGTGGGACTTTGCAGGACAGCATCTTTATTACGCTTCCTATCCAGTGTTCTTGTCATCACGTGCAGTTTATATGCTGGTCTACAATCTCAGCAAGGAATTAAAGAACACAGCTCAACCCTCCGCCAGATTAGGAAGTGCTGACATTCCTCTGGATAACCCAAGTGGTGAGACAAATCTGGACAACCTGGTTTCCTGGCTTGGTTCAATCAGTACTCTGTGCTCATCGAAACGAATGGATGACAGCAGACAGCCAGAGAACGTTTTGCCATATCTACGTCCCCCAGTATTTATCGTTGGAACGCATGCTGACAGACCGTGTCAAGACATCGGGAAGATGGAATCAGAGATTCAGGGTGCGCTTTTTGGAAAGGAAGTTGATGGACACGTGATCCGCACTTTCTTTCGAATCGATAATACGAAAGGATCATCTGATGAAGGAGTTTGTGCACTTCAGAAACTCATGATTGAAGTTTTGAAGCAAGAGCCGTACATGGGGGAGGAGGTACCACTGCGGTAAGTAAAATTATCCGTAAAAAAATTGACTTGAATCAACTAACTGGTATAGTGCTCTTTTTCTGTCATGTCCGCTGTCATGCCACTTTTTAGTTACCTTTCTTTTTTTTAATGATTTACTTACAATATGACTGAATCAGACTCAATCTAATTCGTCTTTCTTTAATTGCCCTTTAGGTGGTTTAACTTTGAGAAGATTATCCATGCTTTGGTTGCCAAGGAGATGTATTACTTGAGCCTCCAACAACTTCAAACTGTCATCCAGGAAGTGTGTTTTATTGACAATGAAAATGAAGTTACCACTATGTTGGATTTTTATCACGACCTCGGCATCATTGTAAAGCATGGCAGCACCGTTGTGCTACAGGCCCAGTGGTTGATTAATCTATTTAGACAGCTTATAACCATTCGTCGTTACAATGAAATGGTGAGAAACATAAACGTAAATTGCATCTATCAGTTTGACCTGTACTTGCCCGAAGAGGTTTTTCGTTCTGCATTCTGGTGTGACCTGTACCAGATTGATCTATTCTAATCAGATCTGTACTGGTGTGACCTTAAACAATCCGGGTCCAGATTCACTTGATTGCAAAAACGTTGACACCTAAAAAGTATAAACCGTGAACGATGAGACCCAGTGGCTTTATGGGTATAAGTGTACTAAAATTTTTTTGATAATATTCTATTATCGTGCGACGGTTGATGACCAAAATTAGTTGATGGAAACTGTCCAAGCTTTCATTAAAGTGTCCAAGTTTCCAACAAGGGCCAATTTGAGTGATGTACAATTCGCGATTTGCCTAAGGAAGTTCAAATCAGTCAATGAACTTAAGCAATATTTGGTAGAAAATTATTCGGAAGAATTAAGACAGCACTGTATTTTTTTATTGCAAAGAATGAGAATGGTAAATTATTGATTATGGATATGAGGGTATTGTTTGAACACTACCCACAAATCCGTTGGGTCTCATCGTGCAGGGTTTATGCTTTTTAGGTGTCATTGTTTTTGCAATCGAGTGTATCTTTTAAGATACACTCGATTGCAAAGTGTTTTATCCGAACAATAGCATATTGGTCGAACAATTGAGTTTTTTTAGGAAAATACTTAGGATACATATTAACTTAGGATGACTTCGTAAATCTGGCCCTAGCTCCGCAGACGACAATTAAAGTGATTTCTTGTCTTTAACTGGTTTGAACCCTTTATCAGTCTGACATCTGACATAAGCCTTACAGATGTTACGAATGGCTTTGTGCTTTTGCAAAAAAAAAAAAAAAACACTGAAAAATGGAGTTACTAGCCTTTGTGTTCGCAATGTTTTAAAATGTTACTTTAGATTAGACCCAGCTGGGTTGAGGTGGGGGAAATGTGGCGTATGTAAAACAATATATTGCGTTGTTTTGTTATTAATTTTTCACCATTTAGGACCCAAAATGGCCAGGGGACCAAGCAATCCTTAAGTTGCTCCCACACCTCCTTCCATCCAACTGGTATGATTTGTGCCATGTTGACTAACACCCATGCAATCAGCACAGAAACTTTCACAGTTTTTTTTTCAAGTTCAGTCCTTTTTTTGTAGGAAAGATCTCCTATCATTTACTGACAATTATTGTCTTAGCGTTTTTGACAGACCGAAAAAACTGTCGTATAAAAGTCTCGTTTAGTTGTGTCTCTGTACTCAAATCATTCCTCTATTTTTTGTCGTCTTGGTCTTTTTTTTTTTCTATTTTTTCAGGAATCGCGGCATTCCACGTTGTGGAAACAAATGGAAGAGAAAGGTGTCCTCAGCATGGAACTTGTTGATCACGTGTTTTCCAAATATTGTGAGCAAGGCTTCATCAAGGAGGACATATTGGGTATGATGGAGCAATTCGGACTGATCGTTAAGTTTGAATCCTCCCTGACTGACGTAAAATATTTTACACCAAGTCAGCTGAAGCAACCATCTGCACGCCTTAGTAAAATGGAGCCTTCACATACAGATCCATGTCCATTGTACATTCGTTTTCCAGCGGGGCTGGTTCCTCATGGTCTCTACTCACACCTCGTGGCACGATGCATCAAATGGTGTTCTGAGAGTGGATTCATGCGGGAGCCAGTGTTGCGCTACATGATATCCAGTTTCACCATACAGAGAAAAGAAGCTCACCACTTGATCTTGTTTTGTCAGAAAATGTCCATCTGTGTCATCTTAAAGCAATCGCAACCAGACAAGGAAGCCCCATTGGCTGAGATAGAAGAGGTGGCCAGTCTTGTGCGAAATTTTCTTGGAGAAGCGCTGGAAAAATTGTCAAGGGAGTTATCCTGGTGGGGAAACTTAAAGTATGACTTTTGTGTTGCATGCCCTTACTGTCCAGAGGAGGAAGAGCCATGTACTAAACACCGCCAGGTCTCCTGCACCCACGAAGACTGCATCTGTTTACTCAAAGTTCAACAAGGAGGAGAGCTGGGCTGTTGCCAACAAAGTGGTGAAATACCGGCGATTGCCAGTTTTAGAAAATGGTTCTCAAACAAAGGTGAGGCGAACGTGAAAATGTGATTAAAAATGCTGCATGTCTATGTGGGCATGTTAAATTGTTTTGTATAACAATTTATCTTATTTTAAATAGCTTTCCATGAATCTTACAAGTTCCAAGTTTATTTCCAAGTATTTGTGTTAAATGTTAACGCATAGAATTTGTGACGTATCAAATTGGTCACGCATTAAGCTTTTGGGGGGTTCGAAGGTTTGATTCGAGGACTTAAAGGTATGACATGTAGTTTCAATATTTAGTAAACTTCAACATAATTTGTATGCCAGTTGCTCAAAAACATTAATGTAGTGACAGTTTTGTGATAGATACTTCGTTTAAGAATAAAATTTTCTTGTCTAATATCTTGTTTGGAAACTAGACATTAGTTTTTGAAAAACTATCAGTTAATTAGAGTGAGATAGTCGAAAAATAAAATAAGCCAACTCCCTAAAATAAACCTTTAAATGGTAGAAATGCGAGCTATTTATGCATGACGTCCTGGTGTCAAGTCCTGCACGTTTCTGTCAAACTATTTATGATTAGATAATAAACAAGTAGCACTACCATCGGTTACTCCCTAATGGGATAACTTTTTTACAGAAGCTGTCTCAGTATGTTCGAGAAGGAATGACTTTTGACCAGTTGGTATAAACTTTACTGTGCACCATAGCCGCCAACCATAAAAACATTTGAACCGAATATTTTACTGTCATGCCTTTAGAGTGGTTCCACTATTTAAGTCTTTAAGAAAACTCCCACTGTGCAATCCATCAGAGGGAAGCCTCTAAGCTGTGCTTTGCGGTGGTAGGTGCCTTATTCTTTTGCAAGCTAAGGCGCACAGATTTGTTTGGTCTTTGGGTGAAGTCCTGTTCATACTTAAATGAAAGCTATGTGGTGGTACCTAGGTGGATGCCTCTTGTTTTGTTTTTTACGTAATGGCTCCAATGAAACGTCTTGCATGAAATTCCGAGATTGGGACCATATAAGAACTATACAACTGCTGATCGCCCCTTTGCCTTTGAACTGAGAGGTTCTAAAATTAAAGATTAGTTAAACTTACCTCAAAAGGGGCATCTAGACGTCCATGTATAACGTTCATGTATATCAGAACGATGGAATGGTAATATAAGAATTAAACACTTACAGGTAGTTCTAGAGATAAAGATATGCCAACGCCAACATCCAAAAGAGTGTCATCATGTCCTAGTCCTGGTCAGTGCTCCAAGCGACAAAGACTTCTGGACAACACAGGTAATAAGTTCTGAAGTTTTTTGCAGATGTAGAACGTGACTGTCAGACGAAATTGAATGTTTGGGTTTTAATTTACATTTTATTGACATGACCACCACATATACAACTATCTCATTCTAAATTTTGTATTAAATTCAGAAATTGTGTATCAAGTTTTAGAAATTTTGTATTCGTTGTATATATGTTACCAAATCTATTGATAATTTTTAACGTCTACTCCGCCATTAATGCCTTTCTGTCTTCCAACAGATCTCCAAATAAAGGGAATTTCTCTGTAAAGTTATAAAAATAGACTGACGAGCCTTTTGCCTTCGTAGGTTTAGTTAAAGAAGGATGTCCGTCTGATGATGAACTAGAACGTCTATCGATGAATCTAGAGGAATGGAGGCCGCTTGGGCGTCGGCTGGATTTTAACAATGCACAGCTGACTGGGTTTGATAAAGACACTGAATTATGGCGTGAGAAAGCCTTTGCCATGCTAATGACGTGGAAGCAAAGAGAAGGCAAATCTGCGACATACAGAGTCTTATATGAAGCATTGCGTCATGAATTTGTAAATCGTAAAGATTTAGCGGAGAAATTTTGCTACCACTCTGACTGAGAAGCTGTGTTATATTTCTTTTTGACAGTTTTCAACTCCACATCATTAACTTTCCTCAAATTTAGGAGAAAAATTTGATGTCATTTAATCTGTGTATCCGATGTATATTTTCAATCGCCAAACTGTCCAGATATGAATCGCATAACTTCTATTATTACAAATAATTAATGTACAATTTGTTTAATAAGAGCAATTGAACAAGTTTGACTTCTCCTTTGATACAGTCAGTCGAACTTTACTTGACGAGTTAGTTTGCCTTTTTCTTGTAGTTGTAGTCAGTTTATTTCCCTGAAAACGAGGGTTAATAATTTTCCAACATATCTTGTCAAAAGGGGGTCATGAATTTGATCCCAGATTTTATACGGAAATAGATTGTTAAACATTTTTTCTGATATTGTGACAGTCATTTTAAAACCTGTTCCTTTCCTAGATAGCGACACAATAAAACAGGGAACTCAGAAAAGGTGAGCACACTTACTGGAGGAGACGACGAGGCTAATATGTTTATTAATCCTTAATAAGCTTTCGAAAAAAAAATCCCTCCCCTTCCCCCCCCCCCCCCCCCAAAGTATTATCGATTCGCTAAAGTGCTTAGTGTGGCAGTAAGTGACAGTTATTTAAAACCTGTTCTTTTCCTAGAGAGCGACACAAAAAAAGGGAACTCAAAAAAGGTTAAACGGCCATAGAATACTAAACTGATACGTTTTGGCGCGAAATGTGAAATGGCGGCCTGTTTGAGTAGCCTATCAGGGTCCGTGTTTGAATACACTCAATACAGGACATGTTTTCAGAAATGATTATTAAAAATGCGGCCGCATTTTTAGAATAAATTGGAAATGATGTTTTTTCCCCCTTCAGCTTTCCCTCCTTTTTCCTTTGGTTTATTTGCATATTATTCGTCGTTGGGTATGTTATGAAGCAATTATCACAGCTTTGCCTTGTGCGCGTTCTTGTCGATTTAAGATTACATGGAGACAATAGCCCAATTTCGATATATTAAAATTCAGCCTGAAACTGAATAAACATCACTAAGAGGCTCCGGGGAAGAAACCCGTATAAACACTTCAATTTGTTCCCCGGAGCCTCGCAGTGATGTTATTGTTTCAGACTGAATATTAATATATCGAAATTGGGCAATTAACCTTCTAATTTGCTCCTGGCGGGGGTGGGAGCGGGGGCAGGCACATTCCTTGGGGATGATTTTCAGGATGTTTTTTTGTCCTTTCCTAGCTTTTTTTGGGTAACACATTTTAACAGTTCATTACTCAATCCACGTGCAACTGACAATGAATACACTTAATATTTCCATGGAGAAAGGTATTTTGAAATGTGAGTTTCTTTGCTTTATTTTAAACAGTTTAATTTATTGGTGTTTTTCATTAGTTAAGATTTTTTGAGTCAATTTGGATGGTATCTTGAGGTTTTCAGTGAAGGGATTAAGAAATCCAAGACGGCGGCAGACCCGAACGAAATAATGACCTGTTTCCTATGACGCCTTATTTGTGTTGACCTCTAAGGAAAGAGCGTTCGACCTACTAGATAACAAGCAGTTGGCATATTTTTAACGCTCTTGAAGTTGCAAAGGGGAGTTAAGGGCACAATGTACCCACGAATGCTCTGAAAATCTCACTACCCCTATGTCAATAGGGTTAAGTAAACAGCCTTGAAATATATCGAGTTCTTCCACCAATTTGTGAATGTGTGACCCAGCCTTCGATACCCGACAAATGCAGTTCAAATCTTTACCGACTTAATAAACAACGAGTACAGCATTATCTTCTACGATCTTGGACAAGCTCTCAAAGTAAATCAGAGGTGGCTGTATTACAGTAATGGAAACCTGATATAACGATGTATCAAGGTAGAATTTCATCGTTACATCAAAGATCGTTGTATCTGGTTTCCACTGTTTAAACAGGTCAGTGTTATGAGTCAGCCACACCCACCCCACCCCCCGGATATTTTAATAGCTCCTCTTTTGTTTGACCTGGATCAACGTTTCCCAACTTTGTTAAAAGCCAAGCACAAAAGAAGAAAAAAGAAAGAAAGAAAGAAGGAAAGAAATTTATTGCGTTCGACGTAGTAAGAGCGCACTCCTAATACAGATTTTAGTCGAGATCGTGTGGGACAACGTTAACTCAGTGAATGAATGGATCTAAGGACGAAGTATCTGGCAGCCACGCAGATTTTGCTGGGGCGTATGACATCATCACCAACTTGTCAAAGAGCCTGGGATAGAACAAACGCACTCCCTAATCTTTGATTGGTACAAATTATATCAAATAAAAATACCAGAAAATATACAACAGTTGATTGCGTTTGAAAAATACAAGCCACAATGCCTCCTGAAAAGAAGATGGAGTGGATTTTATATTCAAATACAGATATCTATAACACATGCGTGATGCGATAAAATTTTGCGTGACATTACTCTCGACTCCAGAGCTCTTCCCTTTTGCGCATGATTATATGACGTATCAAAGTCGAGCGGGCCTAGGGTCGAGAATGGCGTGACACAGAACATGACTGCACAATAATTTCCATTTTCTGCGAATTGTAAAAGGAAGTGCTTACCTCGCAGTTTGATTATTCGATCGCCGAGTTTTAAATTGAGTTTTGCTTTTTAGTGGCAACAGCACCCGTGTAGCGACGTCTGAAGAAATTTGGTAAGTACACGCGTAATGTTCAGCACATTTGATAGCTGTTTGCGTAGGAAAACATGTCTGCCTGAATCCGATCGACTTGAATGGCACCGATTATGTTTTTGGACTGGCTTCCCATAGTTGTAACACGGTAGAATTTACCTTCTCTCACTCAGAAATGACTAAAAGATTGTGTTTGCAGCGTTTGTCTTTTCAGTTGCTCTCTCATTCGAGGAAGTTTTGGTTGTCGGTCGAGTCTCAAAGTATCAAATGCCTCAGCAATGTTGTTAGCGTGAACTTGAAATTCCGAGGAATTGCCTCGCCAAATTAGTCGTCGGATTTTTAAAATTTGAGCCCTTATTGCGCTTGTTACCATTTTATTACTATCAGGCACTTATTTAGAAATCAAAATGGGGGATGAGAAAAGCAGTCAGACAGTCGGAAATCTTGGCTGATTTCCACATGCAATGCAAAGCGAATTCTGTCTTGCGTAAGAGGTCACGTTATTTATTTGATACGATTGTTTTGACTGATTGTGTTTTTGGTTGTAGCGTTCTACAATTTTAATACGGTCGAAGTGTAATTTGGATGTTTCATTTTTAACGTGACTAAATGGTTTGTTAATGATGAATTTCAAGTCTCAGTGGACAAGTCACGAAATTAGCGAATTTTTCTGTCTGTCAGCCACAGATCACCCAAGTATTATATTACTTTCGGCGAATACAAGAGTTGTTCGTATGCTATTACTAAAACTCTCAATTTGGGCAAGACATGGAAGGCAAGTTACTGAATCACTGATCATCACATGGTGTTGTTGTCTACCATTACATTGGGTTTAAATGCGTTTTCGTACAGTTTTTGGAGCCAGTCTATTAAAGTCTATATGTTGTAGACGTGTTAATGTATTCATTTGTAAGGAGTTTATTTTATATGCAAGAGCGAGTTTCGACGCACGTCTTGTTTACAAACTGCCTCCAACTCATTCTCTCATGAAATTATTTTATTTTGCCATTCCGACTTAACATCCTGAGAAAAGCATAACATACAAATGTTTTTCTGAAAACCATTGAACAATTATCCGGCGAAATCTTGCGGAATATCGGCTGACACTTAGCCGACGAGGCCGTAGACCGAGTTGGCTAAAATCAGGCGATATTCCGCAAGGTTGAGCTGGAAAATTGTTTTATTATTCAACACATTGATTGCAGAAAAGCTAGAGGCGACCTTTTTTTTGTTAAAAAAGGAAACTTGTAACATTAGACCGCGCGGGGACGTGCATGAATGAAAGTGGCAAAGAAACACCAAAGCCCATCAAAATTGCTGGTGTTGAGTTCGTGAGTCACATTGAGTGATCAACACTGGGAACTAGAGTCAAATTGAGCCCCAGGGAGGGAGGAGCGAGATAGTTTTTGATCTCTCTTTGTTGGAAGGTGGTGATGTAATGCCACCCCTCAAACACAACAAGACAACTGCAAGAAAAATGGAAGTGTTCCGCATCGGCGTGTTCTTTTATGCTTCTCTTCAAACTTGGTAAGGCCTCTTCAGTTGAGTCTAGGAAGAGGATATAAACTGAGTTTCGTGGGTGTGAGCTTGGCGGCTGAAGAATACCCCTCAACTTACGGTATCTTCAGACAAAGTTAATGAAATTAATGTGGCTAATTCAGTTTGATCTTTGAGGGAAAGGCGGCGGTGTGACAATGTTGTCGTTACCGGGTGGGTAACATGTGTCTGTTACTTACCACTGCAAGTTAGAGGCAACAGACAGACATTTAAACTCAATGCGCATCAGCATTGTTGCCATGATAAGGAAATTAGGCAAAGTAAGGTTTTTAAATTGATGTGTCATGCGCATGAAGTACACACAGAAGAGTACGGTAATTGGGGATTGTATTGTATTGTAAACTTTATTTATCCGCGGTACAGAATTCGTCAGCTTTAAAAATGCCTAATACTAATATAATAAAAATATTTAAATAAAAAAGGCTGCTTTCCACGAATGCCGTGCCTTACAGTTCTTTGAGTAATCGTTTAAATTGCCTAATGGACTCTGCTTCCCATAAGTTACAAGGAAGACTGTTCCAGAGAATAGCGCCACGAAACGAAAATCTGTAATAAGTAAAACAAATAAGAACATAAGAAATCTCACTCATGATCATATACAAAATATTTGAAAATTAAAAAAATAATTACAATAATAACGAATTATTACAGAGGTAACAGTCCGCACTTTTTGTTGATAAGATTAGTAAGGTTCGCAGATTTAATCCGCCTTATGGAAGTGGGTAACGTACCAGAAGATCTTACAAAATCATTTAATTTGGACCAGATCACTATGTAGTTATGTTTACCATATGCATGGAAAGTGGTGGCGGGGGGGGGGGGGGGGGGGGAGACTTGTTTAAGATTCGAATTGACCGTTGACCGGCGCATGATCTTTCCAGTCGTACTTAATAATAATAATAATAATAATAATAATAATAATAATAATAATAATAATAATAATAATAATAATAATAATAATAATAACAATCTTTATACAGGGAGAAAGTAATTTTCAAACTGAATTGAAATTAAGGGGAAAAAAGCTGAAGATAAACAAGACATTAAGTTACCTCAAGCGTCACGTCCTCACATCATACAGGATTCTTAATGTCACGTAAATGTATTAAGTCACGCCGGATCCATCACGTCACTTAGTCCAACGCAAATCGCGAAGCACGCGGTTCCTCGAGCCCCAACGCGCGCAAGCTGCGCGGGAGTGAGCAACACTGAATACCGGCAGGTGCAGCAGAGCAGCCTTAGTTCCAGTCCCTTTTCTCCTCTTTCCAACTTCCCAACTACACCTGCCGTGAAGACTAGAAAATTGCTCAAAAATATAGCTTTTTATTGCCGGTTTTCACTGTCGATTTTTGTCACGCCATTAAAAAAAAAAGTCGAAACCATTCCATGAAAGAAGTCAAGAAATTGACATGTTTTCGATGATAAGTAAATAAGGAATCTGTCCAAGCGTCAATGCAAGGTCTGTGCGGTATTCCGTTCTCGAGTTATTTGACAAAATGTTTCACACAAATTTATAGAGCTTTTGGCGGCCGGAAATAAAAAAAAACCCTCTGGAGTTCACTTTTCCAAAAGAGAGGTTTGTTTTCCCTTGTGAATTTTCGAATGTTTAGATAAATGTTGAGAATGCTAAAAATCACTCGAAGATACGAAACAGCTCTGTCACGGCCGTCCTCCTGATGTCACGCACGGTGAGAACTCTGAAATTGAACTGGTCTGTTTTTAAAAAGGAAGTACGACATAGAGCTAAGAAATTGTGAAAAGACATATTTTTAGGTAATCTTTCCTTGAATGAAGGCCTCCCGGTTTTGAAATCCAGAATTTGGTGACGTCACGTGAAAAACAACGATTGCTTTTTTGTCCGCGACGAAGGAGCCACTCCTCATAAAGAGTATACCGGGGTGGCTCCTATTATTACTTAAAAATACAAATATCGATTATATGAATTTCAATTTCAATTTCAGTTTTCCTAAGCAACGGAGTGAGACAGTGATTCCAAAGCTATGGAAGGAAATTCAGAGTACCAACAAAGGATTGAATCCCGCAAACAGCGTCTAAAACTTTTTAATAAACTTGGAGATAGACGAGCAGAGGGAGAGGCGTATAGAGATCTAGCCTGGTCGTATTTTAATCTTAAAGACTTCCAACAAAGTATTGAGCATGGTAAAGAATGCCTAAGTATTGCTAAGGAAATTGGTAATAGAGAAGCAGAGGAAGAGGCGTGTACTATTCTATCCCGGTCGTATTACCATCTTAAAGACTACCAACTATGTATTGAACATGGTAAAGAAAGCTTAAGTATTGCTAAGGAAATTGGAAATAGACAAGCAGAGGAACAGGCGTACAGACGTCTAGCGTGGTCGTATTACCATCTTAAAGACTACCAACAAAGTATTAAACATGATAAAGAAAGCTTAAGTATTGCTAAGGAAATCGGAAATAGACAAGCAGAAGAACAGGCGTATAGAGATCTAGCCTGGTCGTATTTTAATCTTAAAGACTTCCAACAAAGTATTGGACATGGTAAAGAATACCTACGTATTGCTAAGGAAATTGGTAATAGAGAAGCAGAGGAAGAGGCGTGTACTATTCTATCCCGGTCGCATTACAATCTTAAAGACTACCAACTATGTATTGAACATGGTAAAGAAAGCCTTAGTATTGCTAAGGAAATTGGAAATAGACAAGCAGAGGAACAGGCGTATAGACGTCTAGCGTGGTCTTATTACCATCTTAAAAACTACCAACAAAGTATTAAGCATGATAAAGAAAGCCTAAGTATTGCCAAGGAAATTGGAAATAGACAAGCAGAGGAACAGGCGTATAGAGATCTAGCCTGGTCGTATTACCATCTTAAAGACTTCCAACAAAGTATTGAACACGGTAAAGAAGACCTAAGTATTGCTAAGGAAATTGGAAGTAGACAAGCAGAGGGAGTGGCGCGTAATGTTCTAGCCTGGTCGTATTACGATGTTAAAGACTTCCAACAAAGTATTGAACATGGTGAAGAATGCCTAAGTATTGCTAAGGAAATTGGAAATAGACAAGCAGAGGGAGAGGCTTGTGATGTTCTAGCCCGGTCGCATTACCATCTTGAAGACTACATACTAAGTATTAAACATGGTAAAGAAAGCCTAAGTATTGCTAAGGAAACTGGAAATAGACAAGCAGAAGGAGAGGCGTGTGTTGTTCTTGCCCTCTCTCATTGCAATCTTGAAGACTACCAACAAAGTATTGAGCACGCCAAACAAAGTCTTGACATCTCCAAAGAAATAGGTTATAAAAGTATGAGGCTGAACTCTTACCAGGTACTGTCAGACTCGTATAAAAGTCTTGGAGACCACAAACAAGCAATGGAATGGGCTAACCAAAAAAGAGAAGCAGAGTCGTCTTGCAGTCTTGGAGAATACAAAGAAGCCACTGAAAGCAACCTTGAAATGCAACTTACAGAAAAAGGTTTTGATGAATCATCAGACTCGGTGGATCCTAAAGAAGCCAAGGAAGGGGAAGATATATTCTACACGGCCGGACTTTCAAACGATAGTTCAGGTAATATTATATTATAGTATTATATAAATAATCCCATTCAGAGGATTTTCTTGTCTGTTTTGGGTTGGGGGAGGCTCTTTTAGCAGGGGTTTCTTTGAGGTAAGGGTCATATGTTTGGAGGAAACTTTACGTTCCACATTTCAGCCAACAGAAAAGTTGTATTTTGGGCGTGAAAAGTCGTCTTATAAATATTAAAATTCTCCGAACGTGACGATAGACAGGACAAAAGATCTCAATGCAATAGAAACAACGTAACTGAGAAGTATAAACTAGGTTTTTCTACTATGCCCATTATGAGATTATTGATGCCCTTAAAATGAACATTGGCCTAAAGCAAATTTTCGTGGGCTTATGCACTTGTCTTGAGAACACCAAACATGATTGCCTATAGTTTTTAATTGATGATGAGTACTACTATCCCGTGAATTAAGGCGGGAGCCCATGATTTGGAGCCTCTATCTGTATTAACTTCTTGGGTCAAACCTTTCGTGAGTTTATTTTATCTTTAACTGCTTTTCCCACGAAAAGGTTTGCTTTATGAATTTTGAACCATTACAAGTTTTAAATTGTTATTGCTATTCTTTTATTGGGTATTTGAACTGTGAGTTTTCCTAAGTCCCCTGAGACCCGTTGTAAAAATTAAATATACTCGGGTAAGGGTTGATTTCCCTGAGATTTAAAGTAACCTATATAAATTAACTACACAGTTTGAATGGTAGTCTCTACTTAAACAATAGAGCGTTTTTGTCGAGGGCTGATGGTTGCCCTGCGGACATTGGATGTCTTTTTTATTGTTGTTTTTAAAAACGAAATTAATGTTAGCCTACGAATTAAACTTCTAGGGCTTATAGTTGAATATTGTGCTACTTGAAGAACATCAAATTGATAAGGACAACTATCAAACTGACAGACGCGAGACAGAAATATTCTTGTTTTTATAGTTCACCACTAAAATATTTTAAAAGTCACTGACACTGGTCTTTCCCATTTTACTGCTCAGTTCCAATTTAACCTCAGTTTAATTTAAGGTGAAAAGTTGAAATAAGAAAGGACAAATATCCAACTTACAGGGGTAAAAAAACCAATACAACGAAAACCACCTTTTTGTTACTAAGTAATGAATTGCATGCAATCTGTCCTGGCATTTTCGCCCGATGGACACTTTGCCCTGATAGCACAGCGCTGATAGTGTCTCTTCGCGGATGGCTTGTATCACAACACGTCTTCAATTTAAAACGATCAGGCTTGAGGGAAATTTTGTAGTGAACTATACTCGATGTTATTGTCGATCGATCGGTGTAATGACAATCACAATCAACAAAATTTTCCATGTCTCCGATGGTGTTAGGTTGTGTTAATTAAATTTGGTGATATTCGTCTGCGAAGGAAAGCTTTCAGAGGAAAGTAAGCGTTCGTTACCACCAACACTCCTTGTCAGGTAAAAAACCCGTTATACACAACGAACGATTTCTACTAACAAAATTATGAGAAAGTGTGTTTTTCCTGTTAGGAGTCCAGTCAATAGACACAGTAGAGAAAGAAACGTGAAATGCACGAGGGAGACTAATTTGTACGTCAGGGAGAAATTCTAAATTTTACCTAGGATGAAATGAGAGGATGAAACTCTCCAACCACACGCTTCAAACTGTGGTTAAATAGTTACAACTATTTTAAAAACATCTACTAAACCATGTGTGTATTATGTATTTTTTTTTTGTAACATATTTCTGCAATAAGTACCAAGTGAGATCAAAGCACGAGGACCAAGAGCGCAGCTTGCCTATGTAAATGCGTTGAAGACTGGAAAAGTAAAGGTGCACCGTGCTAGAATCATGCTGATAGGCCAAGATCGAGCGGGAAAGACGAGTTTGAAGAAATCCTTCTTAGGTCTGCCATTCGACCCTTATGAGCAGAGCACTGATGGAATAGAGGTTGACCCATCAAAGTTCGAAATTGACGTTGATCAAGTGAAAAACTGGCAGCGAACTGACGAGAAGTTAAGTGTGTCTCAGTTTGCAAACGACCTTGCAAAGATGGTGGCTGCTCAGATTGCAGAAGATGAAACAAGTGTAAACCCTGGAGCTCAAGATGAACCAAAGCAGATGACATATCAAAAGAATGAGGTTGGTGTCCTGACATACATAGACTAGAAAAAGAATTTTGAGATTGGAGTGCGTAACTGTACGATGCAGCAACAGCACAATACAACACAATGTAATGAATACGTTACCGCCGACCGGCAATGCAATACAGTACGTTAATAGTTTATAAGTTTTTGTTTTATTATTCTTACCCAGCTTGTCAAAGAGTAGTTTAGTAGCCAATATTTTTGCCTTTATGAATGATGTTATTACCACTGAAGGTTTGTTTCGTTATGTTCATCAAAGTACGTCTCTATGGTAACGTTGGAAACTAAACTGAGGTCTTATTTTTCCGATTGAATAGTCTGGTTTTACCGCCGCTAAGGAAGATGAGTCTGTGGAGAAAAAATCTCAAGTGAATCAGGTTGGTTACATTATTTTTAAAAGAAAAAAAACGTAAGCACATCAAAACAGAAACTATTGTTAGACTATATCGAACACATTTTTTCGGTTTCAGTCAAGCTCGATGACCTGTACACGAAAAATTTTTGCTATGGAAGTACAATGAAACTAAAGGGGTCATAACGGTAAAAACAAAAACAAAAGAAAAAAAACAACGCAAAACACAGAAAGTTTTGTTTTTGTTTTATTATTCTTATCCAGCTTGTCAAAGAGTAGTTTAGCCGCCAATATTTTTGCCTGTATGAATGTTGCCACTGAAGGTTTGTTTCGTTATGTGATCAAAGTAATTCTCTATGGTAACTTTGGAAACTAAACTGAGGTCTTATTTTTCCTATTGAATAGCCTGGTTTCACCGCCACTAAAGAAGATGACTCTATGGAGAAAAAATCTCAAATGAATCAGGTTGGTTACATTATTTATAAGAAAAAAAACGTAAGCACATGAAAACAGAAACTATTGTCAGACTATATCGAACCCATTTTTTCGGTTTCAGTCAAGCTCGATGACTTGCACACGAACAATTTTTGCTATAGAAGTACAGTGAAACTCAAGGGGCCATAACGGTAAAAACAAAACAAAAAACCAAAAAAAAAAAAAAAAAAAAAAAAAAAACAGAGAAAGCTTTGCATAAGCGTTTGTTTGAAATTCATATTGCACCCTACTAAACTAATACGTGAATTAACTTTATCAAGCTACTTTCAGGAATGTCATCATAGCGTTGATTACAAACGAAGCACTTCTGAAAGGATGACTTGTATTGCGAGGGTCTCAAGTTAAAATCTTCTTGATGGATTGCTAACACATGAAACCCTGCTTCAAATCCTAGGTGACCCTTTGGGAAAAAAAAAAAGGCAAAGTAAAGTGGTCAAACTGCGGTCTTGATTGATTGATTGATTGACATCCCCCTCAACTGAAAAGCGAGTGACGAAAGTAGTCGCGTTCGCTTTGGTTTCATTCCATTGTGCCTTATCACTAACTAAGACCAACTAATAAAACTCGCGTTACTTTTCTTAGAGGAAAAACCAACCCTGACTTCTTCACACTCATTTTGTCACGCTTCTAAAATATTAGAAGCATGTTCCACCTTCTAGTTCGGATTGGATTATTGTCTCGCTTGCCTTTGTTATGATTGATCACAATGATGACTTTGGCTTTGCTTTAAAAAGTCCTTTTCAAATCGCTGTACTAGACGTAGCAATGTCTTCTTATGAGAATATCGGGGCATTAGGATTAATGATTGCAAGCGAGATTGACTAACAGATATACAGACAGTATTAACTAGAAGCCAGTGTTTATATATTCCTAACGATTGTCCATTTCTTCTTGAACTGATAAAAACGCAAAACCGTGCTATAAAACAGATTAAAGAATAGTTTTACCTTTTGAGTCATGTAACAGACCAACAGCTACGATATCTTAACCACCCTAAAAATTGCTTTCAGGATCCTATCAGGGAAAGAACCACACCTAAATTTGCGAAAGTCTTTGAAGCTCAAACTGGGCGCCACAACGAGAAAGCAGCTAAAGAATTTGCATTGAATTTCGACCCTACTTTGCCTCCGGAGGAATTCACAGATCTTCTCGTTCAACATTTAAAAGGTTTAAACCTGCCAAGTGATTCAACATCAGTGAAAAACCACATGACTCTAGACCTTTGGGACTTTGCCGGACAGCATCTTTATTACGCTTCCTATCCAGTGTTCTTGTCATCACGAGCAGTTTATATGCTGGTCTACAATCTCAGCAAGGGGTTAAAGAACATTGCTGAGCCCTGTGTCAGACAAGGTGTTAATAACATTCTTTTAAGAAACCCAAATGGCGAAACAAATTTGGAGAACTTGTTGTTGTGGCTTGTTTCAGTCAGAAGTATGTGTTCAGCAAAACCAAATTTAGTGAATGACAGAGACGAGGCTGGCAAAGAGCCATCTTACCTACGTCCCCCTGTGTTTGTCGTGGGAACACATGCTGACAAACCTTTCCAGGACATTAAGATAATGGAACAGCTGATCCAGACGGTGCTTTCTCGAAAAGACTTTGATGGTCACGTAATCCGGCCATTTTTTTCAATTGATAATACGCAAGGGTCATCAGGGGCTGGCGTTCGTACACTTCAGGAAAAAATGATTGAAGTGTTACAGCAAGAGCCATACATGGGGGAGGAGGTACCACTTCGGTAAGTTTACAAAATAAGAACCAGTTGCAACATCGCGGCGTTTGAGTGCATTAAAAGCGCACATAGTTGACCGTTGTTTTCCTTGATTATTCAGTAACTGAATATCAAGGTGAAAGTTGAGATATCTAGAAGCTGTCTTTAAATGACAATGTGATAGTAATAGGGAATGGACCTCAAAAACTTGAAAAGTTGCGTGTGTTAGGAGAACAGAAAGGGTAATTTATCAAAGACTTTGTAGTTTCTATAGACAGAAAGCGTACCATACGGGCAAAAACATTCCTCTACTTTACATGCCAAGACAGCTGAAAAGTCAAAGCTACCAATATAATATATATATATGTTGCATGTATTTGTAGTATCTCCCTTCTTTGCCCTTCAGGTGGTTTAACTTTGAGAAGGTCATTAAGGCTTTGATTGCCAAGAAGACGTATTACCTAAACCTGGAACAACTCCAAACTATTATCCAGGAAGTGTGCTTTATCGGGAATGAGAACGAAATTGCCACCATGTTGGATTTCTATCACGACCTCGGAATCATCGTAAAACACCACAACATTGTTATACTACAGGCCCAGTGGTTGATTGACGTGTTTAAACAACTCATAACCATCCGTCCATACAACGACATGGTAAGAACCTGACAGAGTAAATATTAAATGTAAAAGGTGAGCAGCCGCGTGCCTTATTCTTAGCTGCCTTTTACGGTTGGGTGCCAAGGTGTGTTATCTAGGGTGGAAACCTAACAGGTTAAAAGTTTTCGCAGTGAATTCTGAAAGAATTAGTTTGGTTGGAGACGTTTGAATATTTTTTCCCAGTTTAATTCTTTTTAGAACAATTCCTATTTCAAAATTCTCGCATGATGATTTACAAAGTTAATTTTTAAGCATTAAAAAAATCTTCCTATATCTTAAAAACAGGTCTGGCAAAAATAGATTACTATTGTAACATCAAATTCAGCGAGCCCTGATATACCATGCCAAATTGTTCCCATATAAATTTCTCAAAAAGTCACAAAGTTTCGTGGCATTTTGCGCAAAGATTAAAAAAAGAGTTGTTTTCTTAAAGTGCATACTTAGCGTGTCGCAATCATTTTCTCGTTTTTTTCCGTCCACCTTTGTACTAGATAAAGGCAAATTTATACACTGCATGAGATCCTTTCCAATGAAAGAAGACCTTCTGTAATTTTTGCCCTAGAGTGCTATGGCCTTAATGAAGTGTTCACATTCTCTGCTTCTCATAACCAGGCGTTGCTACAGTTGCTTGATTGCTAAAATAGGCTGTCTTCTGAAACAAATTGCCATCGATCATTCTTCCCAAATTTGGCCCGACGTTCTCATGAAGTAAGTCAGGTGCTTGTCTATCATGATGTGTCTTGCTAAGTTCTTGAGTTTCGTATGGAAAGGTTACTACAGAAACTGCGACTTTGACTCATAGGTACTTCTAATTCAGTTCTTAAACTGATAAATAATACATAACGTCAGTAGCGAATAAATGACATTTCGTTCAGGTGAATAAATCTTGGTACCCAATGAAACGCCAGGTGAGGATCTTAATGATTTTGATGTGAGTTCAAAACCCTTTTTGATCTGGGGTCAAACACTTGCATTTTACTAGTAGTAGCAACTCACAACAAATAACACAGGTACGACAATTAATCCAATATAAGAAATGTTTAACGCAAACAAGTAAACCTTTTCTCTTTATTCTGACGACTTGCATATTTTGCATCTGTGAATGTTCCTGAAGGAGCGCTTACTGATGTCTTAAAAAGCAAATAAAAACAGAAGCATTTCACACTTTTTTACTTTTAAACACTTTTTTACTTTCCCCCGTCGGTCATTCATGATCAGGAAATATTAAAATGATTCAACTTAAAACGAAAAACCCATGCAAAGCAGCCCCTCAAACTTAACTCGAATTAAGAATTGAAGCAAATGAGATTCGTTTGCCGCACCCTGTACGGAAGTAGTGTATGCAATGTGGAATTTGCTCTACTCAAATGTGTGATGACAGCAGCTGCTCGTCTATGGTATCGTTTCATATTTTGTGTAAAGAAACAAAGAATCGTTTGATAAATTCAGTCCTGTCTATTCACAACTTTCTTTTGAGACATTATGATCATGTCACAATCTCGGACTTCGTGCTTTTTTAAACACCTGGAAACAATAAAAGCGCTTAGCCTGAGGACTTCTGTTTCTTGGTTTCTGGAACCCCTGACCTTGATAAAGCACCTGATTTCGTTTTTGAAAGTACCTTAAATATAGCTCGCGTCAGCCAATCATAATTCAGAAATTTATCAGCAAGTAGTATGATATCTCTAAAACAGACCTAAAAATAAGATTGTCGTGTAAATCCAACTTGCTGTGTCGCACATTACTAACAGGATGCACTGCGGGTGTGCTTTATATAGGGTGTTCAGCATTTTTCTTTACGTATTTTACTCATCAGTAAACATGCAAGAACGTTTCCTTGGTGTTTTTAGATGTTAAAAAGGCCGTGAAAGAGCGTCCCAAAAGGTCCTCCTTATTGATGTTGTTTTAATTTTTTGACAGGAATCTAGACATTCCAAGTTGTGGAGAGACATGGAAGAAACAGGTGTCCTTAGTATGCAACTTGTTGAACACGTATTTTCCAAGTATTGTGAGCGAGGCTTACCCAAGGAGGACATTTTGAATATGATGGAGCATTTCGGATTGCTAGTCAAGTTTGCGAGGTCTCCAAGTGATATACATTACTTTGTACCAGCGCAACTGAAGACGCCACCTAAAGCCCTTCGAGAAATGGAACCCTCGTTGTCCGACCCATGCCCACTGTATCTTCACTTTATGGAGGGTTTTGTTCCTCATGGCCTCTTCTTTCAGCTGGTGTCAAGGTGTTCTCGACGGTGCCCTGCTAATGGATTCACGCAGCCTCCGAAATTTTATGAGGGAGCGGCGACGTTCTTTCTCGCAAAAAAGTTCAGGTACCAACTGACCCTTTTTTCCAATAAAAGGTTCATCAAGGTTGTCCTGAAAAACCAGACAAAGCAAGACGATCAACTCTCTCAGACTGAAAAAGAAGAGGTAGCAAGTCTGGTGCGAAGGTTTCTGGAAGATGAATTGGAAGATATGAAACAAGAGCTACCCTGGCTGAACAATTTAAAGTATGAATTATGTGTAGAGTGTCCTTGCTGTCCGGAGGAGGAAACCAAATGTGGAAACCACGGCCAAGTCTCTTGTGCACATGAAGACTGCATAAGCCTTGTCAAAGTTATGCCTAGAGGGTGTTTAAGCTGCTGTTCAATTTGTTGTCAAACACCGAGCCTCCCCAGACTGGAAAAATGGTTCTCGGTAAAAGGTAAAGGCAAAATGTCCTATTAATGCTTAAAATAAGATGAGCTCTGGATCAAGTATTGAAATGATTCGATGACAGTTTATCGCCAATCAGTTGAAAGGTACCAGGAAAAGAGCTATCTTCCCAGTACTCCTACTTGTTATAATTAATAACAAGAACCATTATCAACGAAACTGACAGGTTCATGCGTACGTCCACTATGAGTTGCATATTTGGGAGAACGAGCAATACATTCAATCTTGGTTGTGATGAATTAGGTATCCCTAAGTCTTATGAATATCACAAAGTGCACTACTCTTTGACATTGTCCGGCGCGTGAATACTGATAATTAAGAAATCAGAGCTTTACGCAAGGTTGATGGCCATAGCAACCAATTTGACAGGGAGCAGCGTACAACGGTGAGGTTTCAGATTCTTTCCCTCTTGGGCAAAGCAGGAAAGTCTTGTTATCCCATTCTCATCATCTCACTTGGTCCTACCTCATTTTATCTTACCTCATGTTATCTCTTAACATCTAATCATATACCATGTCACCTCAACTCATCTTATCTTATCTTTTATTGTCATCTTATACCATCTATCCTCACCACGCACACATCATCTCATTTCTTAACCATTCGTCACACCTCGCCTCTTTTCATCTCATGACAAGCCATGTCATAAAACATGTTATCTCATGTCATGTTATGTTATCTCATTTCGCCCTTTCTGCAGCTGCTCATCCTGAGAATCTCCCTGGAGCTGAGGATGTATGCAACGCGAAAGTCCCAGGAACTGATAGACTGTCAGCTAGCTGCGGATCGGATCAGTTTGCTAGAGAGGAAGGGTGTTCACCGAGAACAACTCAGGTAGAGTGAGATGGTCAACATTTTTGACAAAGAAACAAAACATACTTCGGGTTAAATGTATAAGCAATGAACGATACAACACAGACTTCTATTTGACCTCCGAAATTATGTGCATTCACCTAAATTAGAAACGTTTGCCATGAGACTAACGCTCGTAACTAGTATTTTGGAGAATTTAATTGTGGAACAACTTAGTTTTAGTTTAAGCCACATCATTATTTTCCCCTGTCAAACACGATGCTAGGGAAAGAACCATTACGACTTTAATATGTAAACTGTTAAAGTACAATTTTGAAGAGCTAATATGAATATTTACAGTTTTTCAAGTGTAGAAATTTAAGCATTTTACACGCACAAATAGTATTCTGCTCACCCGCTGCCAAAAGGCTAGAGATTTCTTTTCTTTCCTTTTTTTTTTTTTTTTTCGATTAAACTTTGTCTTATTCAAAATAATAGATCTTCAAAAGAAGTCAACCATGATTCTCTTTCAGGAGGTACATCCTGCTTCTGCTGGTAAATCACACAGTGAACCTGGGCAATCTTGTGCCTCCCTGAAAGTTTCTCTTTTGGCTAGCGAATGGAGGTCGTCCAAGGGTGGCGTGTCTACCATTAACAGAAAGCTTGCTGTACACTTTGCAGAACAATCAACAGTAGAAGTCACTCTCTTAGTTCCTCAAAACGTCTGTAGTGAAGAAGACAGGAAAAAGGCAGAAAGTTGCAAAGTTGATATCGTTGAAGTACAGTGTCGTACAGGCTTTAATCCCCTGGATTGTTTGATATCCCCACCAAAGAATCTAGCCATTGATGTTTTAATGGGCCATGGGGTTACACTGGGTAAGCAAGCCCAATTCATTAAGGAATCTCATGGTTGTAAATGGGTGCAGGTAGTGCATACTGAACCTGAAGAACTTGGACCGCACAAGATATATAGTGGAGCCATTGCCAGAGCTGAAGAAAAGAACAAAGATGAAGTAGACCTGTGCAAAAAGGCTGATCTTGTAGTTACAGTTGGGCCGAAGCTGCTGGCAGCCTTTTCATCCCAGCTGCGCTCGACTGAGAAGCATCACTCTATTTTTCAGCTGATCCCAGGAACGTTCCGTGAATTTTCAGATATTAAACAAGTCGAGAATGAGATCAACAGATTTAAGGTGTTGACCTTTGGCCGAAGTGATCCCGAAGACTTCGAGCTTAAGGGATACGATATTGCTGCCAAGGCAATAGCTCATTTGGCAGATAGCTCTTATCGTCTGATCTTTGTAGGTGCATCTGATGGCAAGCAAGACGAAGTCGCTGCCAAACTACTCCAGTTCGGAATTTCGAAAACTCAGCTGATCGTGAGGAGGTATGCACAGAGTGTAGAAGAATTGAAAGCAGTCTTACGTGAAGCCGATCTTGCGATCATGCCATCCAGAACAGAGGGCTTTGGCCTTACTGCTCTGGAAGCCCTGTCTGCTGGTCTTCCTATTCTCGTGAGTTCCAACTCGGGTTTAGGAGAGACACTGCTTAGTCTGCCACTTGGCAAGTCGTTTGTGGTAGCATCGGAGGATCCAAAGGAATGGGCGAACAAAATTGCTGTTGCTCGTCGGAAGCAAAGGAAACAGCGGCTCAAAGAAATGCAAGCACTGCGGACGAGCTATGAAGAGAAGTTCAGCTGGGAGGAGCAATGTAAAGCACTAGTGGATAGGATGCGGAAGATAGCTCATGGTGAGAATGATTTAAGACATAAAGATCACATGCTAGGGCGACAATAGAGATAATAAATAACAAAACCGTTGCAAAACGTCAAGTGCTTATTTGATACAAATTGATGCCACGAATGCTAAGGTATTTGTATCAGACAGTCCCAACACCTCATAATGGAATCGGTATCAGTCAGTACTTGGCATTTTATAACGGTTATCTTGTTATCTGACATGGGATCAGTATATCAATACATTTTATCTTTGTAAGTCAACTGTATATATGAGAATTATTTAAAGTTTTAATCGGTGAATAGGATTTCGAAATTTTGTAGAGATGTATTAAGAAGTGTAGTAAATTTTTCTCACACGAACATCGATGCCTTGTCTTCATTTCACAGCTTCTTTCTTTTTTTTCTTTTTTCTATGGCAAGGTCTACTAACCCTGACGTCTACAAAGGCTTTCTCAATGTCCCTTTCAAGACCGATTATCTTCTCTCGGAACTGAAGGAGAAAAAAAAAATTGAATATCATGGGTTAAGGCTGGCCAGGAATAAAGGCCGTCATTTCAACTGGCGACTTAATTTGCTTATTTGCTGAATTCCTGGAAAATACCTGACCGTCTCTATCGAGGAAAAATTTCGTGCTTTCGACAGCCGCAGCTACGGCCTTGCTATGCTTGAGTGAAGAAAATGCGGTCAGACTAAAGCAAAATTACACATGCACTCAAAACGTTAATGAAGACAATCAATATTGTAATTTTGTAGATCAGGGCGGAGATTCAGAACTGATGAGATGGTACACACTCTCCCGAGAAACATTGATCAGAATGCGAGTCCGATTGACTTCTAGAAAATTGATAAAACATTTAAGAAACCGTGAACCTTCTGGAGTATATATTAACAGAATTCTTAAGACATTTCCAAGGAGAAATTTGAGACAAAAAGGGAAGAAAATTTTGAGAAATTCTGTTTCTTGATCCTAAAAGAACATGGCAACCTCGTGTTTATCTTGAATACATTTTTTATACGACACTAAATGATATATCCAAATTTGGAGAATATTTTTGGTCAGTCCGTTTTAAATTATTCTCAAGGATTTACTATTAAAATGGATTTCTTAGTAATTCATTGGAAACAAACAGATGTCCATAATACGCCCATTTTTTCCCGTCAATTTAATTTTTTGTACACTCCTAAGCCATTTCACTGTCACGTTGTGCTATTGCAATAACAATAACTAATATTTCCTTCATAAGAATAGCTTTGTGGAAGTATTAGGTGACTAATCTCTCAAAGCCAAGTGTTTTAATACTGATGTCACATACTCCACAGACCTAAAGTATCAACGCAAGTTTACAAAAAATATTGATTACAGGTTCTCTTTAATTCATTTATCATGTTGTTAAGGGGTCGACAGACTAAATACGCATGTTGCAGCTTAATTAAGAGAAACGTTATTAATTGCTTAATACAGGTACTTCAAATGATGATTTGGTTGAAGATAGCAGGGCTCCTACTAAATCCAAGGAGGGATTGTCACACAAAGGGAAAAGGAACATAGAAGATACAGGTAGAAGTGTCTGAATATTTGTTGTTTTCGTGAAATAATACTCATTATTAACAACTTTTTACATGGTTTGATGGTGCAATATCACGCACATAAAACAGAAAATGTTACTTAAGAATATCTTACTTTCACTTGCACTTAATTGTTGGAAGTTTCTTATTAGGAGGCTAATTTTCCGGACTGCATCTCTAACAAAGAATTATGGACTTTGCTTGCGGAAAAGTAGGTACACTAAAGAACTGCTGAGTCGTAAGATTACAGGACAAAGGTTAAGGACTCGCGTGGTCAACAAAGTACAATGTACCGAAGTACCAATGTCCAACTAGAATAAATTAAAATGAAAGCCTTTGTTTCGAAATCTTATGCTGGTTTGTAATGTATCGAACGATTAGTCCTTTTCTGTTAAAAGAAGATATTGACTTCCTAGTTTAATTAAATACAATAAATACGACTTAGTGATATATTCAAATTTCAAGAATGTTTCGTCTTTTTGGAAATATTCTCATGGATTTAGTTTTAAAATGTTTTTTTTTTACGCCTTAGTGGATGGGTACACTCTGAAACTGACGAAAAAAATGAAGAAACTTTTTCTAATGTTTTAATAGTTTTTATTGTTCATAACATGTTCATGCCTATGGATGGCAAGAAGAACTGGGCAAACGGAGCTGAGGAACAACTGAACAAACCAGAACCGCAAACGAACGAACAAGCGGAAGTCCGAGTGAACGAACTAGCGGGTGAGCGAACGGACAGCCGAATGACCGAGTTAATGATCAAACGGACCACGGGGCGTTCACCGGCGAAAGGAACGAACGAAAGACCGAGTCAGGGACGAACTCACAAAACTAGATGAACAGCTGAACGACTGAAAGGACAACCCTTTGGTTTGCAGTCATAAGCGCTTTGAGGTTGCATTAAAATATTAGAAAATCGATCCTTATAAGCGCTTATGACTACAAACAAAAGGATGCGTTATAATCAAGTGGAGCTTCAAAACATTTACAAGGACTAATACGGTTTTTTCTTACTCTTCAGCGAAGCAAAGTTTATTTGATGTCGAGCAACTGCAATGTTATCCTAGAAACGCCATCAGGATGACTGACGTATCAAGGAGGTTGGACGATATTGCTTCAGACAAAGGCTTCATAGTTTCTGACAATGAGGGATTAGGAAATTGCATGTTCTACGCATTGTCAGAACAAATTTTCCTTGTGAAAGGAATTCAAATCTCTCATAACGTTTTGAGGCAGCGCACAGTCCAGTATCTCGAAAGGAACCCTACACTAGTAAGTAGCTGAGAGTGAAGGGGCTTAAAACATGGGGACTTTCTCACTGTATCCTCACTTTCAGGAAACTGACTGTCAATTCATGACCAAAATGCAACATAAATGAAATATAGATTATAAAACAAAGTCATCGGAAGTAGGATTCCAGCTCAATACATCATTTATTTTGCAGGAATAATGAATTGGACAGCTATTTTATTCCAAACATTAGACATTAATAGAGACTCTGAGAGTAGTTACTGTTCATTAAATTGGTGCACTGAGGTTTCACGAAGGGTTATTGGAGCTAAACTGAAATATTGTCAGAATATATATTTAGGGCATCTCCCCTTCATTCTTACAGAAATGAGTGAGATTGACCTTCTGATCATCTTCGGAAGAAAGTTTTCACGATCAACCTTAAGAAATGGTCAAAAAATAGAAACAAATTCCTTGCTAGACACTGCCTTCCTCCTTGTGAGCTGACATGCGCTCCAATCAAATATGAAGCCAACCTCATTCCCATGGTCTCTCCTCTTCCCGTCCAGGAGAGACCCTGGGAACGAGGTTGAAATGATGCTTATTCTTATTATTTTCTTCTCTTCAGTCAGATGGGACAAAACTGTTGAATTTTGTTCACGGGTATCAGTCTTGGTCTGATTACCTAAAAAAGATGTCTGCAGATGGGACGTGGGGTGATCACATAGTTCTTCATGCTGTAGCAAACTGCTATGAAACATGCATTCATGTGATTAGCAGTCTGTCACCCAATCATGACGTAACCATCAGCCCAGAACAAAAACGTGATGTTGAAAGCAGCAACCGACTAATCTCGTACCCAGATCTCCCACGGTCAGGCGGGGGGAGATCTGGTAAAGTTCGATTTGAGGCCCGGAATACGGGCCTGCCCATCATCCTTTGTCCACCGTGCTGAATGGCCGCCGGCTCGTAACTGTGATCATTCCTGGTGAGGTTTTCGCTTTCGAGGGTGCTCTTTGGAACGTTCTTCGGTCGAGAGGACAACAAAACTTGAAACTTAAACCAAAACGAAAAAGGCAACAGGAGAGATTGAAATCAACAAGCGCGGTAAATCACTTTTTTACTAAGATTAGTTCCTACCCTTTGTGACCACCTAGACCATCTTTGTAATGAAAACTGTTCCAAGAACAAATCCATCGTAATTGTGCTTTCTCCACTCAAGATCAAAGTGCTTATCGACGATCAATTAAAAAGACTTAAATCAACCGGAGTAAGCTGTACCAGTTTTCGCCTTAGATGGTAACTGTATTGAAGATACTGTAATTTACAGGCAGGGAAATGTCACATAATTTTTGTGCACCCCAAGGTAAAGGTAGCAACAGACAGTGCAGAGAGTTTTTGTTGTCGAAGCTTTATCAGAAAAATTTTGTGGTCGTTGTTGTAGATGAGGCACAATAGAGTTACTGATTGGCATCTTGGTGTTAAATTTCGCATTGTATGTTGTTTTTTTGCTTTTTTTTTTGTTTTTATTTATTTGTTTTGTTCTTCTTTTATTAAGCTTGTCCTGTTTAGATTTCTTCCTCGGTTCAGTATATCTCGAACATACCTTAATTTACACAAATGTAATTCTCTCTTGTACATCCTAGGCTCTACAAACATTTCCTACATTTTCTAATATCTCAATAAAGCTCAGTGTCATTTCTTTGTTTACTTAAAAGTAGGTGGTGGTCAGCTAGAAAGCCTTTGCTACTTTGACCACCACACACATTTTATAATTTGTAATGTATTTATTTTTATCTTGTAATCATTTGTTGTAATACTTTTCTTTCTATGTTAATGTTGTGTAAATAGTGTGAAATAAATGAACCATGAACCATCCTAGCCCTAACACCATGCTACTGTCTTGGTTATATACCAGCAAACCAGAAAGACCGGTCCGTGTAAATGGTAGGCGCCCAATTATGTCCAACATTAAAATACCGAGTACACCCTTGCTGTTTTAAAGGGTTTTTTTTTTCTCAAAAATGGAAGTTTGAATTTCTTTTGGGAAATGGAGGTACCACATCTGGATTTGGGATCTGAAGAATGTTTGGTTACTTGCAACATGTGAGCAAACAGAGCAAGTCCCTATGAGTTTCCCATTAGAGTTTTATTTGGTAGTGATGAGCTTTCCATTTCAGTGGTTCTTGATTCACCTTTATCACATAACACTTGAAAAGTTTTCACCTGAAATTTATGTTAAGTTTAGGGGACATGCCCCCTCGACTGCTTCTTTGATGACAAATTAATAAAGGTTATAATAATATTTTACACATAGGAGTCCACAGACTCGAAAATTAGAACCACATAATACACAAGTCTAATAATAGTTGACTCTTGATATGAAGAACAAAGGTCATTATCTGCATTTGATTTGCAAGGCACAATGAGCTGCTTAAATAATCATTGTTGTACTGAGCATTGCATTATTTGTACATGCATAGAGGATGATACACTAAGAATAATACAAGGTTCTTTATGTCCAAAGCAGCTATCTTGGTGCTTGGACACTCACCTCTGATGGGATCCTTGATTTCAGCAAAAAAAAAATAATAACAATAATAATAGGAAGGTGTGAAGGTCTTTTGGGCTCATAAAAGTAGCAAATGGCAGATAAATAGAAAACAAATAAAAAAAAATATTTCCACTATTTGTTTTCCTGTGCATGTCTGTGTGTTCTAATGAAATGTCACCCATTTCTGCAGCAAAACAACAGCTTTCACAATAAGCTGATCTTCAGTAACCATGAATTCCTAAGTATTCCTTAACCATGGCCTTCCACAGCCAGGAAACAACATTTAATCAAACTGTCAGACACAAACCCACTGCAGAGAAGTGGTGGGGAAAAGAAACTTTGAAAACAGTGTCTGTCTTGGATGAAAATTCCTTGTTGATGCCAATTCCTTGAGCAAAAAAAAAATTTCTTGTATTGATATTTGCACCCATGTCAGGTCCTAACTTTTCTTAATATTAAGACCAGCAACACAAAATTATGTTCAAGGACTTTTCACACAAGTACACAAAAAATATCAGAACAGTGAACCTTGAACCTTTAAGCCCCAGTAGTGATCAGTATCAAAATTTCTCCTAATATTTATCAATACACAATCAAGGAGAGGTCATGAGATCACCAGTGGTGAAATTTCTTGATATTTCAACAACCTCCCTATAATGCTACTATGAAAAATGGAAATGTAGAGACCAGTAAGGAGAAACTGTATGTTGACACTGAGGCTTAAAGGTTAAAAGCTAATAAATACAGAGCCATATTGTTGGTGATTATCGCAGCTTCTTTTATGCTTCGTCCTTCCACCACCCCATGCGTCAAAAAGGGCTTAGTTACTTGAGAATCCCTTTTTATTCAGCCTTCTCATTATCCATTTTCTGGTAATTATATTGTCTTATTCTAATGGAAAGAATAACAACATCCCAGTGAATGACTACAGTTTTTTCTTAATTAATTGCATCTTTGTTCAGGGGGCACAACTTCAGAGTACAGCAAACGAGGAACACTTTCCTCAGTATTCCCTACAGCGAAGATTGTTGTCATGACAACAACAGCAACAGAAAAAGAACCAAACTACAATCATACAAAGTTTGAATATGAAAGATTTATGGAGTACTACAAAGGCCCTCCTATCTTAACACAAAGTAATGTTGACCAGTTTGATTACATATTTTCACCCATAGCAGATGAACCTTTCACCACCAATGTCAAAAATTAAGCCTGTCAGCCTATTATTTACTCATCATTAGTACTGTGTGGAGTTGGGGGTGCCTTTTTGGGTGGAAAGCTTGGGGATCACCAGTTCTACCTTACTCCCCAAATTCCTCAAAATGCACTTTTGGCTCAGTCTCATTCTCTACAGACTGACAATGAATATTATGTGCCACAATCTTTGGGAATGGGGTTTGATTCTCATTGTGTTGGAAGGATAATAATTTATTCATTTTGGTCTTCCCGCAAACTATGGAAAGTTTTTTCCAAGAAAGTGGAAGAGATGGGAAGCCTGCTACATCAAAACTTTACTTTAACAACAATCATATTGGTGCAAATATTGAAGAAATGCAACCCATCATGACAGATTAGTGTAAATACCCCAGAAATCTGTGCAGGGGAAAATTTTGCTTATAACCACTTTGGTTTTGGCTTTTGTGTGAGAAGTGCAGCTGTTGTGATATCTGTTGTCCGAAATGACTGTCATTGCTCTTAATTATGTGTTGAGCTGTGTCCAGCTGTTTTAGCCCTTGAAGATATTCACATCACTGATAGGAACTTTAGGAACTTGCTTCTCCCTAGAAATCAGGTGGAAGAAATTAAGACAGAGTTAACAAGAAATAAAGGAGAAACTGAGGCCAGTAATAACTATTTGTATCAGAGAATGTGCTAAGGATTAACAATGGAAGTAGTAAATGAAGTGTGTTTAGTACTTCAAGGACTCCATACTAATGATAAAATAATGGAGAAATTCCCCTTTCTTGAAGAAAAGAACAATGGCAAAAAGATTCTAAAAACTATAAGTGATGTCAAATCCAAAGAGGCATGTCCTCCTTTTAAAACTACTTCTTTTCTAAAGCCTATCACAAGCATAGACCTGCAAAACATTAGGTGGTGCAGACATGTAAACCAATGTCCCCATTTTTATTTTAGAGGAAGGCTAGTTTTATATTTTGGATCCAAATTTTTTTAACTCAGTAGGTGGGAGAGAGGGGATAAAATTAAACTAACTACACTTACATAAAGAGCCCTAATCGGTTCAGACAAGGTGTTCTCTGTTGTAGTACGGGTTTCATTACTATTATTTTGGCGGTCATAAGTCGGACATTTTTCATTTCTCTTAGCTGACAGCTGAGCTGAGGGGTGGGAGGGATATTGATCTCACCAGCAGATGAATAATAATATTGTGTGGACACTCTATCAATTTCTCCAAAGTCCTATGAGAGATGTTGTATGGATCTTGAAGGAATAAGCACACTGGTCTGAAAGGACTAATATTATATTATGAAGTCTCTTACTCAAAGTCCAGTTCAATTTATAGAAGGAAAATAGTCTTTTAGCAGAAGACAAAAACTGAAAATATGCTAGCAAATGCGGCGCGCGTGTTCAGGAACTCAAGGTAAAGTATTTTGGGGAAATTAATTTGCGTTTACTAAATAAATAATCATTTTAAAAAAAATCATTTTTTGTTAAGAAATACCCCCCCAAAAAATATATGACTTACCTCCATTTTATCCCCAAAAGTAAGCAAGCTTATATCCATCGTGTTGGAAACTTGTGTAATTTGGCAAGGCCGTTTGAACGTTACTGCAAACTCTTTTCGGCTAAAGTCGCTGTTGTCTTCCGAAAAAACAATTTCTCACTGTTCTCTCCCCACACAAAGGGCATGTATGTACTAAAACGTCGCATGACAATCTTAATCGGAGCGAAAACTTTTCCGTGTTTTTGTTTCTTCCCCGAACTGAGCGAAAACCAAACACAGAAGGAAAGAGCCAATCACAGAGCAGATTAGAATGAGGCATTCTTAATTCTGGTAACCAACCAGAAATGGCGTTATATCGAACTTTACCAGATCTCACATTTCGACATTCCCGAACCGACGACTGAGATCGGGGTACGAGATTAGCAACCGACTTGTGCTGGGGCACTTACACGAGCACCACTATGTCAGCCTTCGACCCAAACCAGGTAAATGAGCTTCACAGTTAAACTTCGAAATATAGGTATTGGCAGATACAAGCTAGTCGGTTTGACAGCCTACGAGAAGATAACCAAGGCCAAACTAAACGATAAATTGGATAAATTTAATGCAAGCCAAACGCATATCTAGTTATTGTTACTTGTATCATCTGCATAGAATTTCGATTAGTTTACACTGTAAAATATCTCGAGGGTTACTTTTATTTTTAAGGCATTTTTACAAAAATTTATGGATGCCAACTTTCAAAATGTTTATACAGTCAACAGTCAACAGTGTTATAACAGAGGCCTTTAGGACCTCGATTTAGTGCGGTGCGTAATATCACCAATTTATCCTCGCCGCGTCTTCATTCCTATCCACAATAACAAGATGTCTTTAATGCAAAGGTGTTTGCAAGACAGAACTTAACTGTATTTTTTTACAGTTGAAGGGTTTGATACGTAGTGAAAAGGGGTGTAAGTGATAGTTTGCCACAAAAATTCGACGCGCTCCAAATGACCTTTTTCTTTTACAGATTGTTATTTTCATGTTTAATCTAAATGTCTAAATAAGTAAACTAAGGCTATCACTTATTAGCATACCTCAGTGACCGACTATCGCGTAACGCGCAATCTGATTGGCTACACAGGTGCCGTCTATCGATCGATAGACGGCAGTTTGTCAGAGCGCGCGCGATTTAGCATGCATCATTGCACAAATGTATCAAAATAATGAAATAAAAAGAGTTTTTTGCTTGATAGATCGATTACTGAGGTATGCTAAAACAATTAGACGGCTCGCTCTCGGTTTCTATCGCCTTTGATAGTTGGCTCGGGGCTTCGCCCCTCGCCAACTATCAGCCGATAGAAACCTCGAGCTCGCCGTCTAATTGTTAAATATGCTACGTATAACGTAGTATTAATTGGTAAAGACGACACCTTCTGAGGGTACTAAAAATTAACCAAAGTATCTGTCTTGCTTATGTACGATGAACAGTATGAACAGTATGAAATTCGCATTTTGATTGTTGTAGCGGAGTTTGTAAGAAGAGTATGGAAGTGCGAATGACGTCATTGAGAGTTGTTACCTGCGCGCGTGATCAGAGTCTTGAGTCTACTCAGAGTGACTGGTCAATAAAGTTTAGCAAACTTTTTTGGCGAGTAGCGGACAAACACAGGAAAACTTTTGCAGCAAAGCAAAATTTGTCCGATGAAAAAATTCCTTCGCTGACCGTTGCAAGTGACCTCAACCAGGTTAAAAAAAGCTAAAACTTTGTTTTGATTGTGAAAAGGAAGAAACTATTTGTCCAAACGTGTTGTCCATAGAAATCCTGTAATGGCGAGTAATCGACTACAACTAGCAGTGAAGCGACTGACATCCTTTAACATTTTGAGATCAGAAAATTCCATCGTCTTGCTATTCGTGAACGGCTCGTAGCGTAGCGTACTCTCTTCTATTCTTTCTTTCTCGCAGGATAGCATGGAAGGACGACGATGATAAGGAATTTTTCATACCACTCTTTTTCTGTGAACGCTGTCTCCACTATCTCAAATCACTGACCACTTCGTGTCAGTGTCCAAAACCGTAGCTCAACAGAAGTCAAAGCGAGAACTGATGCAATAAATAACAACCTGTACCTCCGCCTTTTCTATTCTTCTGTAAAGCAGACGAGAGAAAGGTCGATTTCAGAACTTCCTGCTGAAACACAAGGGGTCTTCTTATGGGAAGAAATTCTAAGAACTTTTCGTCCGCCATGTTTTTAAAGAGAAAGCAGCATGCGCACTAGGCAAGAATCGACTAGTACGCTGGCCGATATGTTGTACCTTTTACCCGTACTAAATCATAATTTCACATCGTTTGGCACGGTAGAAAAAAGGACGCGTAATTTAATAATCAGTACTTTTCTTTTGTACGCGTACAACATTCATCCAAGCCGTGCCAAAAATTTCTGCCGTGTAAATGGGGCTTTAACACTGTGCAATCTATCAGAGGGAAGCTTGTAAGCAGTGCTTTCCGGCGCTAGGTATCTTATCCTTTGCAAGGCGCACAGGTCTAGCTGTTTGATCTGAAATCCTGTTCATACTCAAATGAAAGCTATAGGGCGTTACTTCTGTGGATTCTATTTGTTTCTGTTTTTGTTTTTTACGTAATGACTCCAATGAAAAGTCTTGCATGAAATACCTTTGAACTGAGAGGTTCTAAAATTAAAGATTAATTAAACTTACCTCAAAAGGGGCATCTAGAAGTTCATGCATATCAGAGGGATGGAATGATAATATTTGAATCAAACACTTACAGGTAGTTTTAGAGATGAAGATATGCCAACGCCAACATCCAAAAGAGGGTCATCATGTCCCAGTCCTGGACAGTACTTCAAGCGACTTCTGGACAACACAGGTAATAAGTTCTGAAGCTTTTTACAGATGTAGAACGTGACTGGTAGACGAAATTGAATGTTTGGGTTTTAATTTACATTTTATTGACATGACCACAACATATACAACTATCTCATTGTAAAATTTGTATTAACTTCATAAATTGTGTATCAAGTTTTACAAATTTTGTATTCGTTGTATAAATGTTACCAAATCTATTGATAATTGTCAACGTCCTCTCCGCCATTTATGCCTTTCTGTCTTCCAACAAATCCCCAAATATACAGATTTCTCTGCAAATCAACAATACGAAAAGTTATAAAAATAGACTGACGAGCCTTTTGCCTTCGTAGGTTTAGTGAAAGAAGGATGTCCGTCTGATGATGAACTAGAACGTCTATCAATGAATGTTGAGGAATGGAGGCCACTTGGGCGTCGACTGGATTTTAACAATGCACAGCTGACTGGGTTTGATAAAGACACTGAATTATGGCGCGAGAAAGCCTTTGCCATGCTAATGGCGTGGAAGCGAAGAGAAGGCAAATCTGCGACATACAGAGTCTTATATGAAGCATTGCGTCATGAATTTGTAAATCGTAAAGATTTAGCGGAGAAATTTTGCTGCCACTCTGACTGAGAACCTGTCTTATATTTCTTTTTGACAGTTTTCAACTCCACAGCATTAACTCTCCTCAAATTATGGAGAAAAATTTGATGTCATTTAATTTGTGTATCCCATGTATATTTTCAATAGCCAAACTGTCCAGATATGAATCGCATAACTTGTATTATTACAAATAATTAATATACAATTTGTTTAATAAGAGCAATTTAACAAGTTTGAGTTCTCTCTTGATACTCTTTTCTTGTTTCTCTTTTTATTTATGTACTTATTTATTTTATTTCATACTTGTGTGTGTATTATCAATGTATTTGTTCCGTAATTAATATTTTAGTCAATTTCAGTATTAAGCCTCTTTTCTGTCTTTGTATTTTTTCAACTGATAAATGATGGTCACCCAACTAGTTTAGCTTTGTAGTTATTTTGGGTGTCCAGTTACTGTGTGTATTTATAAATTTTACATTATATGTATTGATTCATTGAAGTTACAGTACAAATACTCGCTTTTTCTTTTATAAAGAGCCCGCGAACACAGCAAAACTCGTAAAATATACAGCGACACTACAATCTGAAAAATTTATGAGGATATATTATATTTATTTACCACCAGATCAAAGGATTAATATAAAGCATTTTATAAATTGAACTTTTGTTATGGAAGAACAGTTGGTGTAGTGTTAAAAAAAAACCTGGTAGATGGGGCGCGCTCACGTCCACTTTCGCGATTTCTTTCGGTAGGACAAAACCGTTCCCACTGTTGGGTAAATTTTCCCAGCCACTATCTTCTAATACAGTCATTCGAACTTTATTTTACCAGTTAATTTCCCTTTTTCTTGTAGTGCTAGTTGTAATCAGTTTATTTCCCTTAAAACGTGGGTTAATAATTTTCCAGCATATCTTGTCAAAGGGGGGTCATGAATTTGTTCGGAAATAGATTGTTGAACGTTTTTTCTGATATTGTAACAGTTATTTTGAAACCTGTTCCTTTCCTAGATATAGCGACACAAAAAACATGGAACACAGAAAAGGTGAGCGAACTTACGAGTGGAGGCGACGAGGCTAATGTGTTTATTAATCATTATTAAATTCTCCGCCTCGGATATTGCATTTCTAGCATTCTTATTGGTTCACTAAATCTCGGTTATCAACTCATATACCGCAGTTTGACCTTATATGGAAAACGAAAGCCCCAGGTGTCGCTAAGCTACATTTTTTTTTCGGCGGGAAGCAAAAGTTTCTTCGGAAGAATGTAGAAAAAAAGGAAAAGAGAGAAATACCAAACAATGCCATCTCAATATAACAACAGTAAAAGCCACAAAGTTCAGTATGGCACTATTTAATGGTACGTATCTCTGAAGTTTCCTTTTAAATCTTCAAAATTGCAAGATTTTACGATTTTTTAGATCACATAACAACAACAATAACAACCGGTTACCTTCAAAAATTTCAGGATGGCTTGGAAATCCTGGCGGTAAGAGGTTAAAGCCAATCGAAGAAATTTCTCAGGAAGAGCTTCATGCCTGCCTTTATGTTTTTACGAATTTACGAGGACTTCAGATGGTTCATCTATGAAATCCGTACGAGCGGCGGCCATAATGATCGTTTCCGTCGCTTGGCACCACTCAGCACTGAAACATTTGCACTAATGTGCACAGCTCTTACGCTTCTCAAATAACCTAGAAGTTTAAAAACTTGCACTGAATGCTTGTCTCAGTGAGGTTGTACTTCGTACACTTGGACTTCCCTGAAGTGTTTTAAATCGTCCGCCAGAAATTCAGTTCAGCATGAAAAAAGCCGTCCTTGCCCTGATTTCTTCCTTCGCTCGGTACCACACAGCAGAACATTTGCTCAAATGTGCACAACTACTACTGATTACGCTTCTCGATGAGCTGGAACTTCAAAAGCATTTTGAATGCTAGTCTCAGAAAGGTTATAATTCGTACATTTAAACGTTTCTTGAATTTTAGATGTCCGACTTGTGTCCGATTTTCTTCGCTTTTGATTTTTCATTCAACTCCGTTTGCAAAGCGCTGCGCGTGTCATGTGATCACTACGTTTCGCGCGCTTTGGTCGGAGGTTGTCTGAACATCCGGTCGTTTAAATTTGAAAGAAATTTTTTCTTAAAATATAAAAATTCAGTAAACTTCAACAGCAATGTCCAAACGTGGAGAATTTAATAAAACAATTATTCCATTTGCGCTTGTTGGATATGAGATAGTTATAGCCAACTCGGCGCTTCGCGCCTCGTTAGCTATTTACTATCTCATATCCAACGCGCGCTCATGGAATAATTGTTAAATAGGCTTTCAAACAAAATATCCACTACCCCCCCCCCCCCCCCACAACAAAAAGAAAAAAATATCGATCGATTCGATAGAGTGCTTATGTTTTGAATGTGCCCTTGAAGCGGCCATTACATACTAAACTGATGGCGGCCTGTTTGAGTAGCCTATCATGTCGGTGTTTAAATACAGTCACTCAATACAGGACATGTTTTCAGCAATGATTATTGAAAATGCGGCAGCATTTTTAGAATAAATTGGAAATGATATTTTCCCCTCAGCTTTCCCTCCATTTTACTTTGGTTTATTTGCATATTATCCGTCGTTGGGTATGTTATGAAACAATTATCACAGCCTTGCACTGTGCGCATTCTTATCGATTTACCCTACATGGAGACAATAGCCCAATTTCGATATATTAAAATTCAGCCTAAAACTCAATAAACATCACTGAGAGGCACCGGGGAATAAACCAATAGAAACTTTACAATTTGTTTCCCGGAGCCTCGCAGTGATGTTATTGTTTCAAGCTGAATTTTAATATATCGAAATTGGGCTATTAACCCTCCTGGCACATTCCTGGGGGATGATTTTCAGGATTTTTTTTTTGTCCCGGACAGCATATCATTTAGCTATAGCGTTTCTTAATCGGTAAGTTGTTCAAGTCTTTTGACCCCATGCGCGTTTCGGAAGGATGAATGGGGGGGGGGGGGGGAGGGGGGAGGGGGGGGGGGGTTGGAAGGAGAGAGAGGGTCGATGACTTTGAACATACCTAACTTCTGCTAGAACTTATCAGGTAGCTTTTTGGGGGTAACACATTTTAACAGTTCACTACTCACTTCATGTGCAACTGACAATGAGATTTCAGCGAATTGTAATAGGTCATTTCCGAATTGCTGTGAACCTCACTATGAAAGCGACGCTAAGTGCAAAACTTTTCATATGAAAATTAGTTTTGTTTGCATGTGAATGAAAACTAATTTTCATAACAAAAACTTCGCACTTAGCTTCGCTTTCATAATGAGGTTCACAGCAACTCGGAAATGGCCTATTCTCGGTTTTCACTGTCACGCCATTGAAAAAAAAAATCGAAACCATTCCATGAATGAAGTCAAGAAATTGACATGGTATAGAGGATAAACAAATGAGGCATCTGTCCAAGTGTCAGGTCTGTGCGGTATTCCGTACTCGAGTTATTTGACAAAATGTTCCACATAAATTTATTGAGCTTAGTATGGAGACGCCATGTTTGTGTCCCTCTGAGGGGCACAAACATGGCGGCCGGAAATACGAAGAAACATCTGGAGTTCACTTTTGCCAGAAAAGAGGTTTGTTTGCCCTTGTGAATTTTCGAATGTTTAGATTAATATTTCTCCTCAAACTTAAATTGTTTAGAATGCTGAAAATCACCCGAAGAGTCATTTTTAAGATACGGAAAAGCTCTGTCACGGCCGCCCTCCTGATGTCACGCACGATGGAAACTCGGAAATTGAAACTGTTCTATTTTCAAAAGGAAGCACGACATCGAGCTAAGAAATTGTGAACAGCCATAGTTTTTGGTAATCTTTCCTTGAATAAAGGTAAAAATTTTGTAGGCCTCCCAGTTTTGAATTCAAGAATTTGGTGACGTCACGTGAAAACCAAGAATTACAATTCGCTGAAATCTCTACGCCTCAATGAAGACGGGAATTCTTGTGCAGTCATGCATGTTATGTCTCACGCGAAATTTTTATCGTATATAAAATCCACTCCGTCTTCTTTTCAGGAGGCATTGTGGCTTTTTTTATTACTATTATTATTTCAAAACCCAGTCAGCTGCTGTATATTTTCTGGTATATATATTTATACAACCAGTAATAATGACAGAATATGCTTTCGATGATCTAGATCCCAGGCTCTCTCTTCTTTGAAACCAAGTTGATGATGTCATTAGCCCCTGCAAAATCTGCGGGGGATGCAGACACCCAAGAACCGTTCATTAAAGGAAGTGCTTTAATACCTCGTAGTTTGATTATTCGATTGCCAAGTTTTAAACTGAGTTTCGCCTTTGAGTGACCACAGCAACCGTTCAGCGACGTCTGAAGAAATTGGTAAGTACACGGGTAATCTTCAGCACATTTGATAGCTGTTTTCGGTGGGCAACGTGTTTGCATGAATCCGATCGACTTGAATGGCGCCGATTATTTTGGTGGACTGGCTTCTCCTAGTTGTAACACAGGAAAATTTACCTTCTCTCACGCAGAAGTGACTTAAAGATTGTATTTGCAGCGTTTGTCTTTTCAGTTGCTCTCTCATTCAACGTAGTTTTGATAGCCCATTTTACAGTTGTGTACTAAGTGACCTGGCCTTGGATTGGAAGCGAGGCTGGGGGTGACCTTGTTTTGATACAGACCTCACTGCTTTTCATATGTAGATCATGCTGTTCTTATGCTAACTAGTTTGCATTTACATATGAAAAGCAGTGAGGTCTGTATCAAAACAAGCTCACCCTCAGCCTCACTTCCAATGCAAGGCCAGGTCACTAAGCACACAACTGTAAAATGGCCTATTGTCGGTCGAGTCTCAAAGTATTAAACGGTCTCGGCAATGTTATTAGCGTGAACTTTGAAATTTCGAAGAATTGCTTCGCCAATTGCAGTTTATTCGCCAGATTGTCAAGACATTTGAGCCCTTATTGCGCTTGTTATCATTTTATTACTATCAGGCACTTATTTAGAAATCAAAATGGGGGATGAGAAAAGCAGTCAGACAGTCGGAAATCTTGGCTGATATCCACGTGCAATGCAAATTGATTTCTGTCTTGCGCGAGACTTAAATTTCTTTATGATGTTATGCGATTGTTTTGACTGATTGTGTTCTTAGTTGTAGCGTTCCACAATTTTTAAACGGTCAAAGTGTGGTATAAATGTTTCATTTTTAACGTGACTAAACGGTTTGTTAATGATGAATTTCAAGTCTCAGTGGCCGCAAGTCACGAGATTGGCGAAAGTTTTTGTCTGTCAGCCACAGATCACGCAAGTATAATATTACTTTCGGCAAATACAAGAGTTGTTTGTATGCTATTACTAAAACTCTCAATTTGGACAAGACATTGAAGTCAAGTAACTGGATCAGCATCACGAGGTGTTGTTTTCTACCATTACATTGGGTTTAAATGCGTTTTCGTACAGTTTTTGGAGCCAGTCTATTACTATGTTGTAGACGTGTTAATGTATTCATTGGTAAGGAATTAATTTATATGCAAGAGCGAGTTTTGACATACGTCTTGTTTACAAACTGCCTCGAACTCATTCTCTCATGAAATTATTTTATTTTGCCATTCCGACTTAACGTCCCGAGAAAAGCATAACATACAAATGTTATTTTTCTGAAAACTATTTAACAATTATCCGGCGAAATCGCGCGGCCGGAATATCGGCTGATACTTAGCCGACGAGGCCGTAGACCGAGTTGGCTAAAATCAGGCGATATTCCGCAAGATTGAGCAGGATAATTGTTTAATTATTCAACTCATTGATAGCAGAAAAGCTGGAGGCGACCTTTCTTGTTAAAAAAAGAAACTGGTAACTTTAGACACCGCGCGAACGTGCATGAATGAAAGTGGCAGCTTTGTTCAAGTTCGATTGACTTACACCAAAATTGAGTACTCGTCTGGTGAGCCAATCGCTCCGGCAAAAATTTCCACAAAGTTATAGCCTCAAAAGCTGAAACCAAACAATAATTTGAAGTTGCTAAGGATGTGTTGTGTCAGCTGAGCCGAGCTGAACAGACAGGAAAGCTTTTCAACCATTTCTCGGGTGAGTGTTTCTTTGTTTACTGCGCAAGCAATTTCACCATCTTTCGCCTGTTTTTTGACACATCTAATACCTTGTTGCTTCCAAGAACTCTGGATCTGTTATGACACTAGACGGTTTTTTTCAGCCAGCTCTAATGCTTCCAGTCCGATAGTAATTGCTTTGTACTAGCTCCATCTTTTTTTCTACCTAACCACAGAGAGAAAATTTCTCGAGGCACTTTATTTGCGAGCTCGATTTTCCTCAGGTGGTTTCTTCCATCTCTTCAAGACGAGTACAGAACTCTGGTTAATTGTTGCGAGAACCAATCTAAGAAAATACTGTTTGTAATTTCCGCGCCTTTGCTAGAATTCGAGACAATACAAGAGTCTAGCGAAAGATTTATTTGTTTTGCTGTAAGCTTACTGATTTGCCAGTTCATAAACAAACTGATAAGCAGTGAGTTTTTGCACTGACCATTATAAATCTTGACAGCAAACTTGGTTGCCTCCGTTTTGTTTTATGAAATGGAATTATTATAAATAATTTAGTGTACTTGCTAGGTCGTTACTTTTTAAAAGCGCTCGGTCATTTTTCTTCCCCATAAACGAAATTACGTATATCGCAGGATATCTGTTATTTGCGGACGACGTAAATTGAGTTCGCCATGACCATATTTGGGCAGTGCTACAAAGTGTTGAATAATTATCACAGATATCTTGTCATTCTTGAGAACGCACCACAAAAACACCAAAGTGCTTTAAAATTACCAGTGTGGAGTTCGTGAGTCACATTGAGTGATCAACACTGGGAACCAGAGTCAAATTCAGCCCCAGGGAGGGAGGAGTGAGATAGTTTTTGATCTCTCCTCGTTGGAGGGTGGTGAGGTAATGCTGCCCCTCGAACACAACCAGACAACTGCAAGAAAATGGAAGAGTTCCGCATCCGTGTGGCCCTTTTATGCTTCTCGTCGAGCTTGGTAGGGCCTCATTAGTTGAGTCTAGGAAGAGGATATTAACTGAGTTTCATGTGTGTGAGCTAGGCGGCTGAAGAATATCTCTCAACTTACGGCATCTTCCGATAAAGCTAATTAAATTAATCTGGCTAATTTTTGTTCTTTGAGGGAAAGGTAGCGGTGTGTCAATATTGTCGTTACCCGGTAGTTCTTGCCAGAAATCGTAAAAATCGTAAATATTATGCTTGAGTAACCTGTGTCTGTTGCCACTGCAAGTTAGAGGCAACAGAACTTTTGACCCGTTGCCTTAGGCAAAGTAAAGTTTTTTTTAAATTGATGTGTCATGCGCATGAAGTACATACAAAAGAGTACGGTTATTGGGGGGAGGGGGGGGGACCATAATCTTTAATAAGTAAAACAAATAAGAACATAAGAAATTTCACTCATGATCATATACAGAGTATTTGAAAACTGAAAAAAAAAATAATTACAATAATAACGAAGTCTTACAGAGGAAACAGTCCGCACTTTTCGTTGATAAGATTAGTAAGATTCACAGAATTAATCCGCCTCTTGAAAGTACGTAACGTACCAGAAGATCTTACAAAATCATTTAATTTGGACTAAATCACTATGTAGTTATGTTTACCATATGCATGGAAAGTGGTGAAATGCCCGGAGTATTCCACCGTGTTGGGAGGAGGGGGTGGTGTTGGGGTGGAGTGAGTTGTTAAAGATTCGACTTCATTTGACTGGGTTATGAAATAATAATAGTGATAAAAAAAACCGCAATGCCTCCTGGAAAGAAGATGGAGTAGATTTTATATTCGTGTATAGATATCTGTAACGTAACATGCGTGACACGATAAAAATTTCGCGTGACACAGAACATGCATGACTGCACAAAAATTTCCGTCTTCATTCAGGCGTAGACATTTCAGCGAATTGTAACTAAATGAAGTGCTTACCTCGCAGCTTGATTATTCGATCGCCAAGTTTGGTGAATTGAGTTTCGGAATTGAGTTTCGCTTTTTAGTGGCAACAACAACCGTTCAGCGACGTCTGAAGAAATTGGTAAGTACACGCGTAATCTTCAGCACATTTGATAGCCGTTTTCGTTGGGCAACATGTTTGCATGAATTCAATCGACTTGAATGGCGCCGATTATGTTGTTGGACTGGCTTCGCCTTGTTGTAACACAGGCAAAATTTACCTTCTCTCACGCAGAAATGACTAAAAGATTGTATTTGCAGCGTTTGCCTTTTCAGTTGCTCTCTCATTCGAGGCAGTTTTGATTGTCGGTCGATTCTCAAAGAATCAAATGCCTCAGCAATGTTATTAGCGTGAACTTGAAATTTCGAAAAAAATGCTTCGCCACATGCTTTGCCTTATTGCACTTGTTATCATTTTATTACTATCAGGCACTTGTTTAGAAATCAAAATGGGGCATGAGAATAATAATAATAATAATAATAATAATAATAATAATAATAATAATAATAATAATAATAATAATCGAATATTTATCCAGGATAACCCTTCAGTATAGAATACTGTTATCAACGGGTCCTGAAAAATATTGTGTTCCCATACCGGGAGTCGAACCCGGGCCGCCTGGGTGAAAACCAGGAATCCTAACCGCTAGACTTTCAGAAAGTCAAAATTCCCCATGCCTGGTGCATGAAGATGCACACAAAAATTTAATGTCATCACTTCAGATCTGGACCAAGACCTACTGTATCTGACCTATTTTGAATTTGGAGTTTTTCATCCGAAGAGCAGATTTTAAAGCAAACGACCCTCTCTTTTGTCTCTTTGAGTCTCAACATCAACGTATATATTCTCCTAACTGTAAAAACTCCATAAATAATTATATTTCAAATGGTACAAGCCCAGAGACATTGCTTAAACATCGAGACAGTATCTTTAGTGATCATGTCCTGTATTCTCATGAACTGTATGTAAGTACAAGTAGTGTTATTGTAAGGAGAAATTACATGCTGACCACTATTAGGGCTTAAACGATTAACAAGCCACCATCCTAGAATTTTAAATGGTATCTTAGTTTGAGTGGTTGTTATTTCTCAATTCTTTGACCAGCAGTTGGTCGCTGGAATCCCAGAGTCTCTCCTGGCAACCAATTGCCGGCCAAACAGCCTGAGGACTCTGAATACAAGATTGTTCCTTGGTTGTTACCAGATTGGCCAGAGTGGATACTACAAAACAAGGTTGGACACCTTATGATGTTTACACAATAGAAACTAAGCAGTAAAAAAAGTTAAAATCAAATTAGCGTACGCCTCGAATCTGGGTCATTTCCTTCATATCTCCTATCCATATCTGTTGTAGGTTAAAATGAATCCCACGTTAAAATGATTTCAACCTAGGTTGATTTGTATTTTTCTTTGTTTAAGATGTTAATTACCCAACCTTAACAAAGGAAAATACAAATCAACCTGGATTCATTTCAACCTACAACATATGCACTACTCCAACGAGGGCTAGCAGACAAAATCTGTAATTTTTAACTTATTTCAGAGACAGCTAACCATTTTCAAATTACCAGTTCTTAGGCTTTAATAATGTAGATCAGAGGTTAACCCCAAAACACTAAAAAGAGTTCTATTCTCTCAGTTCTCTGCCTAACAAATAGCTTCTGTTCTTGTCCAGGTCAGTACACTGAGGATTAACAACACTATGTGTGTAAAAATCATATGCTGTTCAGCCTTTGTTTGGAGCATCTATTCTAGAAATAACCATTGTTCTTTATGTGTACCTGATCTCCATTAAATGCATTGTTGAAGTTTAAATGTGCCCACAGGAAAACTTTGTGTGTATGCGGCAAAAAGCCTCCTTCTTCTAGATGACCAATGAAGCCTCGCAAACTGAAGATCATCTAAAGGAAAATAAAAAAATTCTTCACTTGCTCATGCAGGGTTTGGAACTTACTGCCCTCTTGCTCTACCATCAGGGACAGTTCCCTTCCACTGAAAGCCTTCACAGACAAACTCTCTGAAGACTCTACAGGGGTTTCAATAAGAGCCGGCAACCGGCAACATTCAGTCTCTATGTCAAGTGAATTGACCTAAATTTGCCGCTGACCTACTTATGCCAAAATTAAAAAGCAGTCAGACAGTCGAAAATCTTGGCTGACTTCCACACGCAATGCAAATTTATTTCTGTCTTGAGCAAGAGGTCAAGTTATTGCTGCCGACAGGCAGTTTTCATACTCTTGAAGCCATCGAGAAATTTTGGTTCGACGTTTGGTTCGACGGTTCGACCAAGGGGGGGATTAACACGCTTCCCATCGTTCTTTGCGTTGCTTGAGAATGAATGACTTCCGATGAAAGCTTTGAATATGTGTTTTTTAGTCGAAGTTCCACATGGATTTTTTCGCTTCAAAAATAAGAAATGGCAAGTAAACAGTTTTTACTATGTTGCTAAATTCTCAGCTATGAGATTAGTGTGTTTCTTTGAGCGTATACGATCTTATAAAAATAATTTTAGGAGCATTATTTGATAGTTGACATCAGCGACTGTTCCACAATGAGTGGTAATAAGTGTTTTGAATCGTTCATGCGGCGTACAAAGTAACTGGTCGAAAGCCAAAGATTTTAAAAATCAACACTTTAAACCTCAAAGTTTGCTATGAAAAGAATTGACCTCTATTGACCTCTCGTTTTTGCCCCAAAATTTGCTGTTGAATGTAGGTTATTTCTGGTGTCATATCAGTCAATGTGAACGACTTACCGCCGTGGCGAAGATTGTTTTCCTTAAATTAATTTCTTTATAAATTGCTTCTCTTGCTCGAAATGTCGGGTTATACGGGAAGTAAAATTTTATTCTGTTGGAAGCGATCAAAACGAAGCCATGAAATTTAAGGCGATTTAACCGGAAAAGCGGCGTGTTACTGTTAGGTAGATGTAGAACCGAAATGAAATAAGCAAGCACAGCGGGAGCGATGCGCTTTTTTTTAACAGGCGTTTCAATAAGCTCTGTCGTACAAAATGCTATTGAAAATAATCTAAGTTCAGAGGAATTTTCGGCGGCTTCTCGTTAACTTTCTCTGTCTAGATTAATGCAAGTGGACTGCACGTTTTCCTTCTGGGCCCGGTTGTTCGAAAGCCAATTAACGCTAATCCACGATTAAAAGTTAACCGTGGTTTTTATCTCGCTTGTTAAAAATGTTTTTAAAAGCTAATTTTAAGCTGAAGGTCAAGAAAAGTCTACCTCAAAACTAAGAGACAAAAATCTTTTTGGAGAGTCTTTATTGATTAGTAATTAAACTCGAATCAAAGTTCACGCTACACCAGGATTAGCTTAATCGGGCTTTGAACAACTGGGCCCTGATGTTTTTCCAATAAATAAATAAATAAATATGCCAAAACAGTTGATACGATTTCCTCTTATTGTCTTTACGAGTTCGATAAGATTGTCGTGACTTTCGACGCCTTATGGGCATACTTTGGTGATAAAACACATTAAATATAACAGGAACACTGCTGGCAGACGAATAAAAGAAGATTCTTTGGGATGTTGGCTGTGTTGCACTATAAAATATTCGCCGGCGGACTTGCGAGCCTCACGGCGTCTACTGTCTAATGCGGTGATCGCGGGTGGCCTCGCGTTGATAATATAGTTTGCCCGCAATGCACGATGGGAAGCGTGCAAACCCCCTCTTGGTTCGACTCATCGTTCGCATTAAGAAACAGCCAATCAGAAATCCTGTTTAATGGCGCAGCCAATTCTAGCCAACCAGCAGCTGTCTTATAAGAAAAATTGACATATGCTTGCTCAGCGGAAAATCGTGCTCGCTCAGCGGAAAATCGCATGTGCTCGCAACAAGATATAAATACAGTTGATCAGAGTCAAGGTTTTGCTGTTTACCGGTGAGTTTTGGCACTTTTTGCTGATCTATTATGATTACTTCTATTCGAGGAAGCATTCATCAACTGATCAAGGTCATGAAGCTTTCAGTGAGCATTCTAGAGGCCGACAGTGTGCATTTATGTCACTTGCAGCTTTGCTTTTCAATCGATCGAATTCGGTCGATTTATGGACACAAACAAATATCGATGACATCTTATGTCATGGAGATCGCCAAGTATTTAGTTTATTACCACGTTCCGCTAGATAGACAAAAGAAAGTGTCACTAATCGTTCTAAAAATCAGTTAAAAAGCCCTTATTTTTACATGTTGCGTTAGACAGTGTTATTCGTTTAATACACTTTCCGTTTTCGTTAACCAATATATTTCTTTTCCACTTTTAGCAATTGCTACAAGCATAATCCCAACAAAAGCCTTAGGAACACCAATAGTTACTTGTTAATGTTATACTCAAAGAACATACATGTAACCATGTTATTTTGCAAATAAAATAAGTTATATTTTTTCTTGAAATTCTCATTGCCGTATTTGCATTCAAAAACACCTTAAACGTCAGCACTCACTTCTCAATGAGAACTGCTAGTTTATGTTGTAGTTGTAGTTAGTTGTAGCGTTCCACAATCTTAAAACGTTCCAAGTGTAATTTGGATGTTTCATTTTTAACGTGACTAAATGGTTTGTTGATGATGAATTTCTAGTCTCAGTGGGCAAGTCACGAAATTGGCGAATTTTTCTGTCTGTCAGTCACAGACACCCGTGCAAGTACGATGTTACTTTCGGCAATACAAGAGTTGTTTGTATGGCATTACTAAAACTCTCAATTTGGGCAAGACATTAAAGTCAAGTTACTGATGAGTATAAACTAATGCAGTACATGGTGTTGTTGTTGTTAGGGGAAGCAATTATCTAGAAGACCCTACACCCAACCAAGCCGGTTCAACAACAAGACTCTTATTTACTTACAATTCTTCCTTACCTAGGCAAAACAGGTGAACAATTGGTAGCCAAATTGTATTCGTAAAGTCCGCCGCTCACTTAACCCTTTAATCCCTAAGAGTGCCAATTGGCACATAGTGCCATAACTCTTTCAATATTTGACAGATTTCTATGAATTTTTGACACCAAGATGGTCTTGGTTGTGAAGATCCACTCATTAAAAGGATAAAAACTTAACCCTTTTTCATATTTGATGTGGTTGACCACCCCCACAACTTTTCAACTTTCTCCCCCTAGAAGTTGTGGGTCTTAAGACAGCTCTCACATTAATGAACATGTTGAAAACTGCAAAATAAGCTATACTTTAGGGGTATGCCTAATATACACAAGGACTGGGACATTTTTGAACTTTTAAATTTTTACGTTTTAAGGTCATTCATCTCAAATCTATAACTTTTCTCATTCATTGTTATATCAGTTACAAAATACACTCATGAGTAGCTTGAAAATGGTATATCATACATGGACATTGAGTTTGTAGTCTTGGATCTGGAGAAAATGCCATTTGCCTCAGGGGTTAAAGGGTTTTAAAGAAATACTCTCTGTAAAAATCGTTGTTTTGTACCAAAAAACCAAACTTTCCTTTTTTACCAACTTAAAGGATAAAACATTACTGTTAAGCAAATCTTTTCTTGTATATAATTTTAAATGTCCAGGTTGTGAATTATCATACATCGGTGAAACTAATAGAGCACTACGGGAACGCTTACTAGAACTTGCGTGTGACAACAACAGTGTTGCTATCTAAGTGTGTAGGTTTCAAGATTATCAGGAGATTGTTTGAAATTCAGCTTGATTCCACGCACTCTCTAGACAAAAAGATTATTTGATATACAAACAGTAGAAGACAAAACCACTGTAATGTGCAAACCGTTGAAATGTACTACTTTTTAAAGAGGTCTTAATGATTAAACATCAGTACGCCCAATCTGACCTCGGGACTGAAGGCGACTTACAATTGTTCTAACATGATTGTAATTTCAAATCACTAGCGTAGTTTTTTGTAGCCTTTTCTATTTGCGATCATTGCCTGATGATGTTGTGGAAATAAACAACGAAACATTGCTCTGTTAAAACCCGCATCCTTGTAATCTAAATCTTAAATTTGTGAGATGCAGTTCTTCGGACTCACGTTTATATTTTGTTTTATTAAATAATCGGATGGCAAAGGAAAATGTATTAAGTCACGCAGGATCCAGCATATCGATTAGCACAACACAAGAACGCGAAGCGCGTTCCTCGAACGCACGCGAACCGCGCGAAAGTGAGGAAAACTGAATACCAGCAGAGCAGCCTTAGTTCCAGTCCTCTTTCTCCTCTTTCCAACTTCCCAACTACAACTGCTGTGAAGACTAGAAAAATGCTAAAAAATATAGCTTTATATAGATGGTGTATCTATGGGCTCGCCCCTTGCCCCCGTCTTAGCCAACCTTTTTATGGGGCATAATGAAAAGGCTTGGATAGAAAACTACACGGGCTCTAAGATTTTGTTCTATCGCCGATATGTCGATGACACTTTTTGCGTATTCGAGAGGGAGCAAGATGCTGTTTCCTTTTACAATCATCAATTCCCAAGACCCTAACATACGGTTTACTATGGAGAGGAAAGTAGGTAACAAGTTAGCTTTCTTGGATGTCTTGGTCAACAACAACCCTCTTAATCTCCAGACATCTCAGATTTTCCATAAGAAAACTTTCACGGGGCTCCTAACCAACTATTTTAGTTTCACTTCATTTTCCTACAAAATGGGTCTTGTTAGAACACTGGTGGACAGGGTTTACAAATCAACAATTCTTGGCTAGGCTTTCACAAGGATATCAAAGATCTTACCCTTATTCTACGTAAGCACCTTTTCCCTGTTCGCATGGGGTGGAAACGGTTATCAATAGATACGTCAGTAGAGCTACCATCCATCCGCCCACCAGCTAGTTCTCAGGTTCAGCAAGCCGTGTCAACTTACTATTTGAAGTTACCCTATGTAGGCTGCTTCACTTGAGAAGCACAGAAAAGCTACGCAACTTCGTTCAGCGCTATTGTACTAACATCGAAATTAAGTTAGCTTTTTCTTCTTTTATGGTTGGTAGTATGTTTAGTTTGAAGGATCCTGTTCCTCTCGATCTCCGTTCGCGTGTTGTCCACAAGTTTTTGTGTGGAGGATGTAATGCCTGTTCACCGGCATCGGCGAGACCAGCCGACATCTCTCGACACGCATTCGTGAGCATCTGAGCAGGGATAGGAATTCACACGTTTATCAGCATTTGCAGCAATCCCAGGCATGTTGTTGTCTAGCTTACAAGACTTGCTTTTCCATCGTGGATTGTGCACCCAACAAACTACAACTTATGTCGAAGGAGGCAATGCACATCAAATGGGAGAATCCCACTTTAAATAAGCAGCTGAAACATGCCGGCTTAACTCTCTCGTTCTGATATTAATCTTTAAGTTTGTTTTATCTATATATTTTTGTTTTCATAACATTTTGTGTTATCACCATTGCAATTATTTCAATTTTTACAATTTTATTCCTTGTATTTAGTGTAGTGCTCGCGCAAGTGTTATTCCATGTCTCGCGCATCTTAAATTTGTACGTTACTTTTTTCGAAATTTTGAATTATATCACGTTTTAACTTATATGTCATTGCTTGTATTAATTCAACCGAACTTGCAAACGAATTCACAACTGAAGATGATCGTTGATTTAAACTTAAAGTTGTTGTCCATTTCTTAAAAGCTTTATATTGCCCTTTGTCCGCGTGCGGTCGTCTTTGCTCTAGGAACGTGTTCAAATAGCAGCACGAAGCAGCCACTCTTCATACAGTGTATACCAGAGTGGCTCGTATTATTACTTTAAAAATACTAATATCCATGATTTGAATTTCAGTTTTCTAATGCAACGGAGTGACAGTGACAGAGACAGTGATTCCAAGGTTATGGAAGAAAATTTACAGTACCAAAGAAAAATGAAATTACTAGCGGAACCAATTCTTGATAAGTAAGTAAGTATTGAACACGGTTAAGAATGCCTAAGTATTGCTAAGGAAATTGGAAATAGACAAGCAGAGGGACTGGCGTATATATAGTTCTAGCGTGGTCGCATTGCTGTCTTAAAGACTACTAACTAAGTAATTACATACAAACATGGTAAAGAAAGCCTAAGTATTGCTAAGGAAATTGGAAATAGACGATTAGAGGCAGAGTTGTATAGAGTTCTAGCGTGGTCGTATTACAATCTTAAAGATTACCAACAAAGTATTGAACACGGGAAAGAAAGCCTTAGTGTTGCTAAGGAGACTAAATTTAAAACTGGAGAGGTGAATGCTTACCAGATATTGTCATAGACTGGGACAAATTCAGAAAAAAACTGCTTTTATAAATTCTGTCGGCAAACTCGAGGAAAAGTTGGTAAATGCACTTTTTAAAGTCAAAATTACGTCCTAAACACGAAAAAATTGTTTACCAAGCTGGATTGTGAGTTTTAAATCTCGAAATCTGGCTTTATAAAAACAGAACTAAATACTGGGCATGTAAACGAGGCTAAACTGTGTTCCTGTTTTAAAAGCTGTTTTTGAAGCGATTTTTTTCCCAAAACAGCTAACTATACTTGTCTAGTTCTCTATAATATAATTTGATTGTGGCTGATTAAATTACAATGTATACACGTCACATTGAAACGATGTCGTCTCGAGACCTCATTTATGGGGACTGCTTCCTTTTTGTAAGTCTGTGATATCAAGCTCTTACATGTAACTTAGGAGTGTTGTGTCTTGAAACTCTAGCATAGTAATTTTATTGACGGAGAACTTGGAAACAGTTTTGTTATTGTTGTTTGTTTGTTTGTTTGTTTTTTTGTTGTTGTTTTTTTCTTGGCATTCCAGAAATTTAAGCGCCAAAAAATATATATATATGTCCTGGATGTATGTCCTGGATGTAAAGTGGTTATTTGAATAATCGGTTTGCCTCTTTTTTAGCTCTTTACAGCAATGAATATTTTGATACAACATTTGAAACAAACCCAGTCATACGCTTTACAGTCTGATTCTGGTCAGAAACGTAACTTGCTGATGCGTGTCAGAATCAAATTGTTTTCGCAAAGGAATCGATCTCGAAGAAACAAACAATTTTTTTTATTTTTTGCTCAAGGGAAAGACACTTTCATTCAAGAAAATGTTAGTTTCATTCAAAAGTTTTAAATTACATTGCCCACTTTGCAATCTTAGTCAGACAAAGTAAAGTTGCCTGGCTGCTAAAACGAACTAGTTGACTGTGAGAGATCCTTGGCAGATGGTGTTAACAGTTTTCAAAGGTACCATTTAAAAAAATTGGAAGAAAGGGCAAGTTTAAAAAGGTCTTCGCATGTTATTTCCTTAAGTGAATGTATTATCTGCCAGGAGTCAAAAAAGGATATTCTGCTCAGCGCAACAGTGCAAAGTTTGTGTTCGCTAACAGGATCATCCGTGGACCGACGAAAAGTAAGGGAGACTGCCAACACAAAAGCGCCAAACAGTGTTAATGCCTATTAAATTTAGCCATATTCCTGTCTGACAAGTTTTGAATCAACGAACTCAGTCAGAGCCTGTCATCCCCGTCTATCAACCTGATTAGGGAGATGATTTTCTCTTGATGGTGCGTGTGGCATTTAAGCTTTGCTCTGATATATTAGTGCAGCCTTCGCACCAGGGCCTGAACGTCCGCAAGGAAGATGCTATCGCATGCGTACCAGAGAGTTTGGATATGTTCATAAGGCTTATGATTGGTGCATAGTCTCTCCTTGAGAATGGGCTGAGTGATTGTGATGACGATGCCAAGGTAGAGGACAGTGACATCATTGATCGTGATGGTGGTGATTTATGATGATGATGGTGATGATGATGAGATTTTAGGTGATCTAAATAGCGATAATGTTGTTGAACACGAAAACAAACAACCAGAGGGTAAGGCAATTGCTTCTACCGCAACTTTTGGCTTATACAGAAGAGCAAGACAATGAGCTTAAAAAAGACTCGAGAAGTCTGTTCAGACAATTTAGGAGAGAGAGAGTTTTTGAAACTGCTCGACCTGCTATCATCTGGTAGAAAGCGCGAACTACTGGCATCATTGATCGCAGTCAAGAAGAAAAAGAATCCAAATCTCCAGCGCTGGTTGCAGTACATGGACATGGTCTGTATCCTTCTACTGTTTATCAGAGCTCATCCTAATCCTTCATTATGTACACTCAGATGTAGAGTTCCTTGTCATCTTTTGTCAAGACACGGATGTGTTTCTCATTTTAGTTTCACACTTCGAAAAAAATGAGCTTCAGGCAGTTGTTGACGAGAGCTGGAACGTCTAAGAAGCCTATTAGTATCTAGCAATTCACACGATTCATGAGAATCTAAAGCAAACAATCCTTGAGGTGGAAATCATTCTCTCCTTTCATTCAATAACGGGCTGTGACACAGTCTCCTTCTTTGCTTGCCATAGCAAGAAAACGCCATGGAAGACATTCACAGAACACCACATGCTACTGAGAGACCTAGGAAATGGTGATCTGAATGATTCCACAGTGAGGTCCGTTGAGCAGTTCATTTGCAGAATGTATAGGGTAACTGACGCAGAGAGCTGCAATGAAGTTGTTTTCTAGATGTCGGCCACTAGAAGCTCTTCCCCCGATGAGTGATGCAGCACGATGACATATTCGAAGGGCGCACTTCCAAGCAAAGGTATGGAAACAAACGCATGTTACAGGGGCATCCAACGGATCGTTTCGGTAAATTATCTGTTCGGAAGGCCCTCAATCTCCTACAATTTTCTATAGGGAATTTTCACCTCAAACGTTCGTGATATGAGAAAATTAAGGCCTAGTGTTTTCGGATTCATAAAAATGTTGTTTCAGGTACCGAAAAAAGGTCAGTTTAGATTTTCGGAAAGGAAATAAGACCTAAGGTTTTCGGAAAATAGACAAAAATACCCTAGTAATTTCGAAAAGACTCAAGTTCCTTTAGAATGACCGAACATATAACAATATTATAGCGCGGTCTGAAAAGAACCTATAGAGCTTTAAAGGCACTCCAGATAATCTAAAATAGTGTTTCAAAGGATCTGAGAGAAAACTGTCGTTGGGTGCCCCTGATGTTACACATCCCACCCTACCACTTCTGTGATGAGATGGTTAACTGTGGCTGCAAATCAGGATACAAATCAAAGAAGTGCAGCTGTCGGAGTGTGGGACTGCCATGCACAGGAGCATGAAAATGCGGAAGTGCTGCAGAAAGCTGCTACCAAAATGATGCCAGTGGTCTCGTTATTGGAAACCAGTGACGGTAAATGGTACAGTAGGAAGAGTAAAATGGTATAGCATCTTTAAGCATTTTTAAGTATATATGTTTGTTCATTAGCTGATGCGAAATTCGATGATTCATGCCAAAGCAAGTCATATGAACAAAACTCACAATGGATTTAACGTTAACTTCCAATTTATTCGCTTGCTCTATTATCACACACTAGAAGAAGATAATTACGGTTTTGCAAGTAATATATCAAACACGAGGAAGAGTGTTTCATCAGATATCCAAACACTGAGAAGTATGTTGAAAAAACGAGGCGCAGCCGAGTTTTTTTAAATGACTTCGAGGTGTTTGGATATCTGATGAAAAACACTTTCGAGTGTTTGACATGGCTTCTCAAATGATCAATAATTCTTGGAGAAATTCAAGGCTAAAGCTGGCAAAATATTATGATAATTAAGATCACATATCCAAACCGCAGTCACGGTACTGATTTTCTTTGTTTTCTCTAGATGAATTATTAATGAGTTTGAGAACTCCTTTTCCTAGTTTCGAGGACTTGTGTGCACCTCCCTCCACGTACGATACAGCCTTTAGCCTTGTTTTCAAGAGTCACGTGACCAGAAGACCACGTGATCTGCATGTCGTAAACACAAAATCTTTCTAAAAACATATGGTATGTATCCTTTGGTGATTTGGGTGAAATTTTAACCGTTTTTAATGTTTTTTGTAAGGAGATACAACATGTAGCCTCGCTTTCATGTCTTAATTGCGTATGCTAATGAAAATGACCGATTTGAAGGTCAAAATGGCCAAATCCAGCTTGGTAAACATAATATTCGTTTTCAGCGCATACTGTTTACCTAGAAAAGCGTGTTTACCAACTTTTCCTCGAATTTGTCGACAGAAGTCAATATTTGGAACTGCTTTCGCTACTGTTTGAAGCGATGGCACGTCTTCTAGTCTCAGACTCAGTGGATTGTAAAGAAGCCAAAGAAGAAGAAGATATTTTCTACCGAGCCAGACTTTCAAACGATAGTTCAGGTAATATTATAGTATTAAATAAATTGAAGAAAATTGGTAGTCCCACTGAAAGGATTTTCTTGTCTGTTTTGGGTTGGAAGGGACTCTTTTAGCAGGGGTTTGTTTTGGCTGAGGGTCATATTTTTGGAAGAAACTTACGTTCCACATTTTAGCTTACTGAAAGTATTTTGGGCGTGAAAAGCTACAAGAATAAAACTTGGTTGTTTAGTCGTCCGATAAATATTAAAATTCTCCGAACGTGACGATAGACAGGACAAAAGAACTTTAATGCAATAGAAACAACGTAACTAAGAAGTATAAACTAAGTTTTCTATTAAAGGGCTCTAGGAATACACACATAGTGTGTTTTAATTTTTGTGGAGAGAATAGAAACGACGTAAGAAGAAGTATAAACTAGGTTTTTCTGCTATGGGAAGTACGAATAACTACAGTGTGTTTCTGTCGAGAGATTATTGATGCCCTTAAAACAAACATTGGCCTAAAGCAAAGATGCCGGCTTGTACACTTGTCTTGAAAACACCAAACATGATTGCCGATAGTTTTTAATTGATAATGAGTACTAATATCCTGTCAATTGAGGTCTAAGCCCATGATTAGGAACCTCTATCTGTATTAACTGACAGACGCGAGACAGATGTAGTATTTTTTTTATTGTTCAGCACTAAAATAATTTTTCCGCATAAATTAAAAGTCACTCAGACTGGTATTTCCCATTTTACTGCTTTCCAATTTAACCTCAGTTTAAGTTCAGGTGAAAAGTTGAAATATGAAGAGACGAACATAAAACGTACAGGGGTAAAATAAATACAAGGAAAATCCCCTTTTCGTTACTAAGTAATAAATTCGGGAACGAGTACAATGTCTACAATCCATCCTGGCATTTTCGACCGATGGACACTTTGCCCTGATACTCACAATGCTGATAATGTCTCTTCGCGGATGGATGTATCACATCACATGATCAATTTAAAGCGATCGGGCTTGGAGAAATTTTTGTAGTGAACGATACTTGATGTTATTGTCGATCGATCAGTGTAAGGACAATCACAATCAGCAAATTTTCCATGTCTCCGCTGGTGTTAGGTTGTGTTTACAGGATTCTGTGATGTTCGTCCGCAAAGGAAAGCTTTCAGAGGAAAGTAAGCGTTCGTTACCACCAACACTTCTTGTCAGGTGAAAAACCCGTTATATACAACTAACAATTTCTACTAACAAAATTATCAGATTCTCTTTTGACGTTTGTAAATGCGGGGAGAGAATAAGTCTTTCTGCTCAGAAAGTGTGTTCTTCCTGCCAGGAGTCCAGTCAATAGATACAGTAGAGTGTTCAAGAAACGTGAAATGCACGAAGGAAGACTAACTTATACGTCAGGGAGAAATTATAAATTTAACCTAGGATGAAATGAGAAGATAAAACTCTCCAACCGTTTCAAACTGTGGTTAAATAGTTACAACGTTTTTTAAAGCATCTACTAAACCATGTGTGTATTATGTATTTTTTTATAACTAATTTCTGCCAGATTAGTACCAAGTGAGATTAAAGCACGAGGACCAAGAGCGCAGCTTGCCTATGTAAATGCGTTGAAGACTGGAAAAGTAAAGGTGCACCGTGCTAGAATCATGCTGATAGGCCAAGATCGAGCGGGAAAGACGAGTTTGAAGAAATCCTTCTTAGGTCTGCCATTCGACCCTTATGAGCAAAGCACTGATGGAATAGAGGTTGACCCTTTAAAGTTACAAATTGACGTTGATCAAGTGAAGAACTGGCAACGAACTGACGAGAAGTTAAGTGTGTCTCAGTTTGCAAACGACCTTGCAAAGATGGTGGCTGCTCAGATTGGAATAGATGAAACAAGTGTAAACCCAGAAGCTCAAGATGAACCAGAGGAGATGACATATCAAAAGAATGAGGTTGGTATCCTAAGATAAGATAGACAAGATAAGATAAGAACTTTATTTTGCGTGGCACTCCACTTAGCTAAAAGCTACTTTACAGGAAGCCCACAAATAAACAGATAAAATTACAAAAACAAAAAGAAAGATAAAAACAAGATGCTTGCTATACTGGCATTACGCGTGATGCTGGGGCTGATTCATTTATTCCAACTGTATGCTTCGCCGATTGATAAAACTATCCTTGCTAATGGAATAGTTTGAGTCACGACGATCACGTTACGTTGTTTCCCTTGTGTTACGCGACTCAGACTATCAGCGGAAATTTGTGAAACTCCATTACGATAACGTAAGCTTCTCAATGACCTCTTTTCAGTCTCGCGTCGTGGTCTAAGACTGTCAAACAAAGCACGATTCCTTCGCCAGGAATTCTCCAATTTCCACCGTTTTAAATGTCGGGTGCTTCTTAGAAGTTATTCTTTCGATTCACCGCTTCAAAATGGTGAAATTTCCGTTTGAAAACAGCACACTTGGGTCCACAACATGTTGACAATATGGCGCGACAATTTAATCCGTTTTTAATAAATATATCAAATGATGCGTTGACGTCACACAGGTAGGGGTGAGTGGGTCCCCTCTCTCGCGATATACGCGACAAGAATGGATTTTGATTGGCCTGCTTTCGTTGAAGACACTCAGAACAATACATCCCGAGTAGGAGAGGGGAGAGTTTAATGAATAAATTAATGTACCGATTTGTAGCTACGACGAAGAAAAAAAAGAAATCGACCCGTTTTTAGACACGGTGTGCCCCTTCAGGGCATCCCGCGTAATTAGCTAACAATCTAAAATCTAAAAATTTAAAAATGTAATATATCCAGAAAATCCAATCATTCATGTATCAATACATGTGTGAGTACAAATTAAAATTTACAATTTCAAAAGCTAACCACGATAATAACAATTTTAAAATGCTGCATGACGAATTCTTCTTAAAAATTCCCTTGTACCGGCCATGGCGTGATCGAGTCCGGCAGCGCATTCCATGTCTTTGCAGCGAAGTACCGAAAAGACCTAAGACCGTACTTGGTGCTTCTTACTTTGGGAAATGAGAGCATGTTTGTGCCCCTTAAGTTATATTCTGTGTCCTTTACTCTGACATACATAGATAAGAAGGAGAACTTTAAGACTGAAGTAAGGTAACTGTACAATGCAACAACAGCACAATACAACACAATGTAATGAATACGTTACCGCCGACACAATGCAATACAGTACATTAATAGTTTAAAGATTTTTGTTTATTATTTTTACCCAATTTGTCAAAGCCTAGTTTAGCAGCCAACATTTTTTCCTTTATGAATGCTACTACTGAAGTAGCCTGCAATGCAGGCGTATTTTTGGAGCGGGAGCGCTGAATAATCCTTCGTTGCTGTCATCTTCGGCGAGGAGGCGCGAGAGGGCTGGAGCGATTCAAAAGTGACCCTAAGGGAGAAAACGACTGCTCTCATTTCCTGCCCCCCCTCCCCCCCTCCCCCTCAGCCTCCTTCAAATACGCGAACTGAATTTATTATTCAGCGCTCGCCCATGAAAAACGCCTGCACTGCAGGCTACTACTGAAGGTTTGTTCCGTTATGTTGATCAAAGTAAGTTTCTATGATAACGTTGGTAACCAAACTGAGGTCTTATTTTTCTGATCGAATAGTCTGGTTTTACCGCCGCTAAGAAAGATGTGTCTATGGAGAAAAAATCTCAATTGAATCAGGGGTGTTTACATTATTTGTAAAAGAAAAAAAAGTAAGCACAGAAACTGTTGTTAGTCTATATCGGAACACATTTTTTCGATTTCAGTCAAGCTCGATGGCCTGAACACGAACAATATGTGCTATAGAAGTACAATGAAACTAAAGGGGCCATAACGGTGAAAACAAACAAACAAACAAACAAAAAAAAAAAAGAAACACAAGCAAACAAACAAAAAAAAAACATAACAAAACAGAAAAAGCTATGCATCAGCGTTTGTTTGAAATTCATATTTCACCCTACTAAACTAATACGTGAATTGACTTCATCAAGCTACTGTCAGGACAGTCATCATAGCGTTGATTACAAACGAAGCACTTCCGAAAGGATGACTTGTATTGCGAGGGTCTCAAGTTTAAACCTTCCTGATGGATTGCTAACACATGAGACCCTGCTTCAAATCCGAGGCGACCCTTTGGGAAAAAAAAACAAAGTAAAGTGTTCAAACTGCAGTCTTGAGTGATTTATTGATTGATTGATTGATTGATTGATTGACTGACTGACTGACTGACTGATTGATTGATTGATTGATTGATTGATTGATTGATTGATTGATATTTTTCCTCAACTGAAAAGCGAGTGGCGAAAGTAGTCGCGTTTGCTTTGGTTTCATTCCATCGTACCTTATCTCTAACTAAGACCAACTAATAAAACTCGCGTTACTTTTCTTAGAAGAAATACCAACCCTGACTTCTTCGCACTCGTTTTCTCACTCTTCTAAAAAGTTAGATGCATGTTCTGCCTTCGGATTTTTTTTTTCTTTTTTTGTGTGTGTCATTTTCCAACACTAGCACGTTTATTTTGAATTCTTCTTTTTTTTATGTTTCATTATCTTTATTGGAAATAACAAGATTACAATTTGTAGTTTTACATTTCAAAAATAAAGTTACAAATATCTCTGGGAGTGCTGACACATATAACGGTTCGTTTGCATTATTTTAAACCACATGCACACAGTTACACAACACTGGACACATGCACAAAAACGTACACACAAACACAAGTTATAATAGGCATGTTAAATATAGAGTAAGAAAATAATGAATATTAAGGGGCAATTTACCTAAATTTGAATGAAATTTGAAGAGGTTTTAAGAAGGGATAGAAGAAAGAAAATGATTTTTGGAACACCAACAGACAGTTGATACCCACGCAAGAACACCCCGGGTTGTTAGTGGACTAACTTGGTATCCGTCTATTAATTATTAAATACAAATTCTAATTTAAAACTTCACTAAATCTTCAATATTTCTTATTTCTCTTAATTTAACCAATCCTTCTAAAAAAAATACTCCTCCCAAATATATCCAAAAATCACCCAAAAATTTACAAAATACCCCACAACACAGATTCACGGGATATTGATAGGGTTTTTGGATTGCTTGAAACGTGAATGAGAAATTGCCATTAAAGCCAGGTCAAGTGGCAGAAAAATGGCGTTTAGGTGAATTGTCCCCTTAAAGAGATTGAATTATGAAGGGCCTTCAATGCGAAGTTTGAAGGCAATACGTTGCTTAAACTCATCAAAATTGATTTCTTCTTTGTTCAGTTTTTGACAGTATAGATAATATTTTGCAAATAACAAGCAATAATTAAACTTTTTAAGCGACATATCTGAAGACATCTACAATGACATTACCGTCGGGATCTGGTTTAAGTTCCGCAATGACCTTCGTGTTAAAATTCCCTTTTTCTATGTTGAAGAAGTATTTGGTCTGCTTCTCGTCTTCCTCCGTCCAAGGCACTTTAGAACGAAATATTGCCCCTTTTCCTCTAGTGTCATAAATGGCCTGAAGATCGCGTTTCAACCGATTGTATTCTTTTAGTTCCAGGTCGATGTTTTGAAGGCCATTACTGTTTGTAATCAACGTATCAATTTCATCCAAACGTTTTTGAATGGCTGTTTCCACATTCCTACTCTGCTTAGCTTTGCATTTTGATTAACTCCCATTTGAGTCTTTTGTCTAAGTTATTAGGAGCATAAATGTTACAAATAGAACGTTTCACCTTATGAATAATCAAGTTGATGATTACGATCCTTCCTTCTGGATCACTGAAATGGCTGGTGACGGATAGATCATAAGAAGGGTTAATCAGAATACAAACTCCTTTCTGACGATTGGTCCCATGGGAGAAAAAGATACCACCTCCCCATTCATTTTTCCACACTACTTCATCTTTTGGTTCAGAGTATGTTTCTTGTAGGAGATAAAATAAACATTTTTGGCTCTTCAAATAACTAAAAGTTTTAAGTTGGCTTTTCAAGCCTCTCACGTTCAAAGAAAGTAAACTGCACTTAGATAAATCTAACATGTCGGAGAAAAAACAATATTATATCAACACCTAAAACACAGGTACACAAACAACCCAATAATAGGACGCTAGGCACAAGAACACAAACATAAAGTCTATGAAATCAAGAGGCAATAAACCAACCTATCACTACCCTTCGAGCAACAGCCTATAAATCGACATATCCGCTAGACACATATATGCTAATAGTACACTCTTCAAGAATACAGGATAGGTAATAGTAATAAATGGCATCCTAGAGTTGCTTTACGTCTTTGATGGAAAGCATTTTCCTTGGTCTCCCCGAAGGGGCCGTTTTGATAAATACTTTCCCATCCAACGACCAGAAACTTATAATCTTGTCATCTTTCTTCTTCTGTAGAGCCAAGGACATCATTTCCCTTCTGTAATTAGTCAAGTTTTCATTAATAAAGATGCGGTGGTTCCTTTGTCCGGAGGACAAGGAGCTCGGGAAAATACTTGAGAGGGTTACATTCTTGAGATGAGTGCGAGCTTTGTATAATTTAGTTTTGTCTTTGTGATTTGCAAATTTAACAATTATTGGCTTTATTCCCTGTTTACTTTATTGACGATGCGATATCTTGATCTTTTCAGCCGTCATTTCCACTCCAACCGCCTCAGCCACTTTGCACACAATCTCATCGGTCTGCGGGAATGCCGTGTATTTCCACAGAGTTCTTCCTAGAATATTGCTCAAGCTCTTCAAAGCTTACCAGCAATTCTTCAATGTTTTGCTTCTGTTCCTTGACGGTATTTTTAACCCTGTTTAACTCGATTTCCAGTGACGCTACGTATGTGTTTTCGTCCTTGAGTTCTTTTTGTAGTTTAGTGACTGCGCTGTTACTCTTTAAGATTTCGTGTCGAAGCTCCGCAACCTCCTCAGTCAGTTTGCCGTTATCTTTAGCTAATGAAGTAATAGTGCCTTGAATAATGTCGATGGCACCCTGAATATTCTTGAGGAGGTTGTGTATATCCTTTAGATTCGGTTCAGCTTCGCCTAATTCCACCCGAAGTGGTTCGTTGCAATCAGAAGGAGACTGCCATGTTCAATTGGTCACCACGTGGATGTTTGTGGTCCGGTAAAACAATTTCGTCGCCAGATCCGCGTTCAGCTCGCTTCATACTTCTTAGCAACAATTCTGCGATTCAAGGAAAATGTTTGATGGACTTCCTACGCATTTTTTCTTTCTATCCTGACTGTTTCACGAAGGGCGGTACGGAGCTCAATTACACACGTCCTGCCATGATAGTGGCCCAAGCTCTCTCTCAAGCCTTTCTCTTGTTCGGATTGGATTATTGTCTCGCTTGCCATTGTTATGATTGATCACAATGATGACTTTGGCTTTGCTTTAAAAAGTCCTTTTCAAATAGCTGTATTAGACGTAGCAAGGTCTTCTTATGCAAATATCGGGGCATTAGGATTAATGATTGCAAGCGAGATTGACTAACAGGTATACAGACAGTATTTTCTAGAAAATACATATTCCTAACGAGTGTCCTTTTTTTTTTTTTGTACTAATAAAAACGCAAAACGGTGTTATAAAACTGGTTTAAGAGTAGTTTTACCTTTAGAGTCATGTAACAGACCAAGATCAACGATATCGTAACCAATTTTAAAAATTGCTTTCAGGATCCTATCAGGGACGGAACCACACCTAACTTTGCGAAAGTCCATGAAGCTCAAACTGGGCGCCTCAGCGAGAAAGCAGCTAAAGAATCTGCATTGAATTTCGACCCTACTTTGCCTCCGGAGGAATTCACAGATCTTCTCGTTCAACATTTAAAAGGTTTAAATCTGCCAAGTGATTCAACATCAGTGAAAAACCACATGACTCTAGACCTTTGGGACTTTGCGGGACAGCATCTTTATTACGCGTCCTATCCAGTGTTCTTGTCATCACGAGCAGTTTACATGCTGGTGTACAATCTCAGCAAAGGACTAAAGAACATTGCTGAGCCCTGTGTCAGACAAGGTGTTAATAACATTCTTTTAAGAAACCCAAATGGCGAAACAAATTTGGAGAACTTGTTGTCGTGGCTTGTTTCAGTCAGAACCATGTTTTCAGCAAAACCAAATTTAGTGAATGACAGAGAGGAGGCTGGCAAAGAGCCATCTTACCTTCGTCCCCCTGTATTTGTTGTAGGAACACATGCTGACAAACCTTTCGAGGACATTAAGATAATGGAACAGCTGATCCAGACGGTGCTTTCTCGAAAAGACTTTGATGGTCACGTGATCCGGCCATTTTATTCAATTGATAATACGCAAGGGTCATCAGGGGCTGGCGTTCGTGCACTTCAGGAAAAAATGATTGAAGTGTTACAGGAAGAGCCATACATGGGGGAGGAGATACCACTTCGGTAAGTTTACAAAATAAGAACCAGTTGCAAACTCACGCACTCGGCTTATGAGTGCATTAAAAGCGCACATAGTTGACCGTTGTTTTCCTTGATTATTCAGTAACTGAATACCAAGGTGAAAGTTGAGATATCTAGAAGCTGTCTTTAAATTACAATGTAATAGTAATAGGGAATGGACGTCAAAAACTTGAAAAGTTGCATGTGGTAGGAGAATGAAAAGGGTACTTTTTCACAGAATTTGTAGTTTCTATTGACAGAAAGCGTACCATAAGGGCAAAAACATTCCTCTAATTTACATGCTAAGACAGCTAAAAAGTAAAAGCTACCAATATAATATTTATGTGTTGCATGGATTTGGACTATCTCCCTTCTTTGCCCTCCAGGTGGTTTAACTTTGAGAAGATCATTAAGGCTTTGATTGCCAAGAAAACGTATTACCTGAACCTGGAACAACTCCAAACCATTATCCAGGAAGTGTGCTTTATCAGGAATGAGAACGAAATTGCCACCATGTTGGATTTCTATCACGACCTCGGAATCATCGTAAAACACCACAACACTGTTGTACTACAGGCCCAGTGGTTGATTGACGTGTTTAAACAACTCATAACCATCCGTCCTTACAACGAAATGGTAAGAACCTGACAGAATGTTAAGTCTAAAAAGTTAGCAGCCGCGTGCCTTATTCTTGGCTGCTTTTTACCGTTGGATACCAAGGGGTGTTATCTCGGGGGAAACCCAGCAGGTTAAAAGTTTTCCCAGTGGATTCTGAAAGAATTTTTTTGGTTGGAGAGGTTTCAATAATTTTTTTCCATGTGTAACATTTTTTAGAACAATTCGTATTTCAAATTTCTCGCACGATTATTTAAAAGTCTTGTGATAATTTGCCTTACACATTTCTATAACGACTTTTTTTTTTTGCATTTTGTACCAACCTTTTTTTTTTACTTTTCTTTAAAAGTACGTAAATTATGATCATCCGGGTGAGTGAAGTCCTGAGAAGGAGTGTTTGGGGTGACTTTGACTCACGTCAAGTGAATCGTGGAACGTCAGTAGGTGGCATATATGTCTCTGGTTGTTATCCTGATTGGTTAACGAAGTCGAGATGTTTTTGGCTGTAAAGACTATAAAAAATGATTGGTGCGTTTCGATCCGTCTTTTGTTAGTCAAAGTCAAAAGGTCCGTGGGTTTATTGTTTGCCTGTTACGTTGACTCCTCGGTTCAAACCATTTACAGTTTTATCTGTGTATGTTACCCGACGAGTATTCGCAAACAAACTTTTCGTTCAAGTTCTTCTTAACCCTATCTAGCCCGGGTTTTTTGTCTTCTTCATAGCTTCTCAAGTATAAAACGTATAACAGTGAGAGTAAAAGGATAGATGTAAGTCTGAAGATGATTCCTTTGAGGTCCGTGGTAAGAATTTATTACGTCACACGAAGCGGGAATTACACGACGATTTCAAAGAATTGGTAATCTAGGAACCGCCACCTTAGATGTCTTGATTTCTCCCAAAACCTCAGATTTAAAAAATATGTTAGATGACTTAATCTGCAAGAAAGTTAATTTTGAAACATTAAAAACCGAAATCTTCCTGTTTCTTAAGGTATCAGCCACCCTTCAGGACCGTCTGCGCGCGGATCGCTACCATATTTGAGGTTTCAACGTTTTCAAATAGATATGCTTGAGAGCTTTCTTTTAAAAAAAAAAAATCAGAAGAAAATGTTATTTCTGTCGAAAGATATCGGGGGTAAAAGATTTTTTCTCGTTAATTATCTTAATTGATCGTTGACAAGATCTGTCATTGAACTAGTAACGTGATACCGAGTGCGTGCTTCGAACGACACAACACGTGCGAATTGTCTTCGTGTTATTTATAGCCTTTAACTCGATATTTAGCGTTTGTTTCGGTGAAAATGCCGCCAAAAAAAAAGAAAAGATCGTGTCCGTTTTCCTCATCGAAACCGAGAGCGAAAAAGAAATCGAAGAGCGAGTTTGTCAAAGAATGGGCTGCAAAATTGGCAGAGAGCGACAAAGGCTCATTTTATCGGCAAGAGAAGTTGGAATTCAGAAAAGCGAAAATGCTACAGGACCTACAGTTGCTGAGAGTGCAAGCCGCTCCAAAATTTAGGTTGAAGAACCAGAAGAAGAAAGCCAATTAAGCTCATCGACCCCATCTGCTGATGGAACGTGGAAAACAATAAGCGGTCGAGCTATCGTATCGAGTGAAATTCTCCTTCAGAAACGGGACGAGTCTGTATCTTGTCGATTTTGCCAGGAAAGTGTCCAAGTCGTGGAAAATGTAGCGACTAAGCATGGACTTGGTTCTACCTGGAGAATCCAGTGCGAGAATGAAAGCTGTCCGTCGCACAAGACAAATTCTGTTTTTAATTCTTTCGAGAGGAGCAGAGCGTTTGAAATAAACCGGGCCTCAGTTCTTGACCTTCGAGCAATCGGTGGTGGACATTCGGCGGCTTCGCTTTCGTTCGTGTTGATTTCGCACTGGTTTTCGGCATCTTTACCAACTTAGCCAACCTTTCAAGAAATAAACACAATATATTTTTATTGTTACATGAAAAGCGTATTGCTGTTTGTAAATTAAACGATTCCTATGCATGTACATTCACTAACCTCAACAAAAATTTTGTCTTTTGTCCACACGCAGTGTAATTAAACTGACTGGAAGCAAAATAGTTATTTCCCGCTGCTTGCCGCGAAAGTTTGTTCCTGTTACATGTTACCTGTCAAAGTCCTATTGTTAAAGAAAATTGAGCCCTCTCTGATATCAATCAGAATAAACATTTAGGTGTTATAATCTCATTCCAGGTAGGATGCCGCCAAAAATGTATTTTCTATTTTATCTCCGAACGCAAATTTTGCCGATCGACTCGTACGTTTTGAACTCCAAGTCGGCAGCCTTTCAATCAAATTGGCTCAAATTTGGCCAGAGTGATGCCATATATCTCTTCTACAAAACTGTGTCTGCGAATTTTAATACTCCTTTTGATTTTAAAGCTAGAGCCTTTTTTCCACAGGGAGTGTTGACTAATTGCCTCCCCCAACTTCATTTGCTAATAAAAGAGAAACAAACGCACTTGTCAAAAATCTGAGACACGGTTTTTTAGTGAAACGTGTTGAGAAGCGAATGCGGTGTCAATTGTTTTCTTCCGTTTATTTCCGGCGGGAGTGGAACATGATTTATAGAGACGTGTACTTTTACACAAAGCGTTCCAATTTCGAAACACATTTAAGTAAATAGTTTTTGTTAGTTCAAATGCATAATCTGGAATTATTAAGCTTTTGAAAAATATATGGTTTATAGGGGTTTTTATAAAAACAACTAACGCTACAGCGATCCGCGCGCGGACGGTCCTGAAGGGTGGCTGATGCCTTAAAACCAGGTCTGGCAAAAATAGGTTGCTATTGTAACATCAAATTCAGTGAGCCTGATTTACCATGCAAAATCGTTCCCAGATAAATTTCTTGAAAAGCCACATGTACAAACTTTCGTGGCATTTGTGCAAAAATTAAAAAAAGTGTTGTTTGCTTGAAGTGCATACTTAACTTGTTGCGATCATTTTCTCGTTTTTTTGTCTTCCACCTTTGCACCAGATAAAGGCAAATTTATACAGATCCTTACCAACAAAAGAAGATCTGTCTGTACTTTTTCCCCAGGAGTGCTATAGCCTTAACGAAGTGTTCACATTCTCTGCTTCTCATAACCAGGCTTTCCTATAGTTGCCTGAATGCTACAATAGGCTATTTTCTGAAACAAATTGCCGTCATTCTTCCCGAATTTGGCCCGACGTTCCCATGAGGTAAGTCAGGTGGTTGTCTATGTGTCTTGCTTCCTTTTTCTTTTTCTTTTTTTTTTTTTTTAACAATTTTTATTTGCATACATGACATGAGATTTACAAAAGTGAACACTATTAACATTACTTACAATACACAGGGTACTAACCACAATGACTATATCTACATTGTTAACAATACTTACAATACTTACAAAACTGAAAGTGCTTACAATGTTCACACTAGTTTCGGGAATAACGCTATGTCTTTTAGTGAACACTTTTTCTTATTTTTACTAACAAAACATTACTTTACATCAAATACAATTTTTACAAATTTTACAGTGATTCCGTACAAAATGATCAAGCTAGAAAGCAACTGCTAAAGATTCTTACTAAATTAAAAGAAAAAATATATATATTTATATAAAGCAATTTTTAAGGAAGAAGAGCTGCCCATCTAAGTCTAAAATTTGACAAACACTTATTAGCGACAGCAATCTGTTGTAGAGTCTGAATTTTATCGGAAAGTCGTAAAAGGAAGCTCTGGAAACTCAGTACACCCCCGCCTTTGCTTGTACAGAAGATGTAGTATTTTGCTATGAGTATTGAGTAGTTTAATGCCTGCCAATATGAAGATTTTTCGAAAAAGCCATAAAGTATATTACTTTGATTTAAAGAAAGCTTAACATTGGTCTTTTGTAGCCACCAGTCTTGAAATGTATTCCAGAAGGAGTGCACTTCGGTGCAAAGGACGAACAAGTGGTATAAGGTTTGTCTCTCATTTTTGCACAGAGGACAGATGTCACTTTCGGCTATTCCATCGCGGTGTAAGCTAAATTGGGTGGGTAGTATGTTATGTATAATTTTATACTGAAACATCACTAGTTTGACCTCTTTTGTAATTTTAAACGGTAACTGGTATACTTTGTCAAGTGTTTTTTCGGTAAAGCCATGTCTCAAAATTTTATTCTGGGAGGTTGGTGGTTCAAATGTATCTATTAAGATTGACGAGTATATAGAGCTAGTGGACAAGTTGGCCACGGAGTTTTCTTCAGCGTTGGTATGATTCTGCGGAGTTACTGTTTTTTTCCACAAAGATGGAATGGCATTTAACAAACCATAAAATGTTGTAAAGGGCACCTGTAGGTTATACAAAGTCTTAAACTCAGAGTAGCTGCAGAGATTTCCGTGTCTGTTAAATAAATCACATACGTAGACGATGTTGTGGGAAAACCATCTTTTGTAGAAAACTGGTTTCTTATCAATTAAAATATTGCGATTGTTCCAAAGAATTTCATTTTTAAAGTCTACCTCATTTTTCTTCGACTTTTTGAAGTCATGCCAATACAACAGAATTGAACGGTAGAACGGGGAAAGGTTTTCCAGCGAGAGCATCTTAGGATCGTAATTGCATCTGGTTAAGAAAAAGAGGTTACTGTGTTGTTGGACCATAACATCAGGAATAATTTTCCAAGAAGAGGGTACCTCGTTTTGGATTCTTTTAATCCACGCAATTTTCAAAGCTTTCTCCATGATTGCGAAGTCGCACATTTTTAACCCGCCTTTCCTTCTTTCTCCTATGATTGTGCTTCTTTTAATTTTCGCGGGCTTGCCGTCCCAGATGAAATTAAAAGTAATCTTATTTATTTGTTCTACATATTGCTTGGGGACATTTAAGACAGAAGCGTTATATATCAGTTTTGACAGGCCTAGTGTTTTAACTATGTTAATTTTTCGATAGAGCGTTAGTTTTCTTCTTTTCCAGGTGTTTAAAGTTTGTTCCAGTTCTCGTACTTTAGCACCAAAATTTAGCTCTTCCGCAAGTGTACGATTGTGCGAGAAAAAGATCCCGAGAGAGAGTATTGGCTCCTTTGGCCATTTCAAAAACCAAAGGGCGTGTCTTCGCTATTTTTCCATTGCCCAAGCCACATTGCCTCAGTTTTAGTGGTGTTTATTTCCAATCCAGAAAGGAGGCTACAATTTTGAAGGAGGTCTAACAGTTGGACGACAGAATCTCGATCACGGACGAAAACAGTGGTATCATCAGCATATTGTGTTACTTTTATTTCATGATTGTTTACCAGAATTCCTTTGATGGACGGATTGTTTTTTAAAGCTCTTCCAAAAAGTTCGATTCCTAGAACAAAAAGGACTCCTGATAAAGGACATCCTTGTCGTACACCGCGTTGAAGAGGAAAGAACGTGGAAGCGTGGCCGTTGTTTAATACACAGCTAGACACGTCATTGTAAAAAATGTTGATCCAGTTTAGGATATCAGGTCCAAAATTGAAAACGTTAATGGCGGCTTTGAGGTAAGGCCATTCAATCGAGTCAAAAGCTTTTTTAAAATCTAGAAATGTAGCGATCCCTTTTTTTCCTGTCAAGTTTGTATGCTCTATTATGTCTTGTATTAGCCGAACATTTTCGCCAATGTAACGGCCCTTCACGTAACCAGTTTGATCGGGGTTTATAATGCTTGGAAGAACCTTTTCAAGTCTTTTAGCGATGGCTTTACTGACGATTTTGTAATCAACATTTAGGAGTGATATAGGCCGCAAGTTGTCTAACATAGTTTTGTCTTTAAATTTTTTGGGGATAAGTGAGATAATACCTCTCCTTTGGGATATAGACAGCTTTCGAGATTGGAACGCAAAATTAAAACTTTCCGTCATTTCTTTATTGATTTCAGGCCAGAAGAAGCGATAAAATTCAGCAGGAAATCCGTCAGTACCGGGAGTTTTTCCGACTTTAAAATCCTTAAGAGCGTTATAGCATTCTTCAGAGGTTATTTGACCTTCACAGGATAGCCTTTCATCTTCGTTTAAAGGAGTAATGTTTTCTAGATTAAAGAAAGGGGAATTTTTTAACTTTTCAGTGTCTATGTTCTTGGTTTTGTAAAGAGATTCATAGAAGCATTTTTCTTTATCTAGAATGTTGAATTGATCTTCTGTGTACACGTTTTCAGCAATTTTTAATCTTGTTATTGCCTTATTGGTGTAATTTCGTTTTTCGAGGGAATAGAAGTATTTTGTATTGCGCTCACCATCCTCGTGCCATCTCACTTTATTTCTGAGGATCGCACCTTTTGTCCTATATGTCATAATTTTTTTCAGACGAGATTTTTCTACTTGCAATTCATGTATGATGTTTTTGTTGTGTGGGTTTTCCTCAGCTTGTCTTTGTAGCAAGTTTACCTTTTTCTGCAGAGAAATTTCTTTGTCCCTTAACATTTTTGCTTTCCTCTTCGAGTATTGTACCGTAAATCCTCTCATTTCCATTTTAATTAAATCCCACTTTAAGCCTAAATCGGGTAAATCAACATACTTCGCTTTAAAACGTTGAAGATTTCCTCGTAAAGCTGCGATGTAAGTTTCGTCTGTTAGCAGTGAAGTATTAAATTTCCAAAAACCGGGACCTTTCTTCTGAGCTGACGCTTCTGATTGCAGGTGAATAGATACAGCTGAATGATCGCTTTCGGGAGCCCATAAAATTTCACACTTCTTCGTCAAAGTGCAAAACTCTTTGGAAATTAAGAAGTAATCTAAGCGGCTTTGTACTTTTAAGGATTTATTTATCCAAGTGAAACGAGATAGGTTAGGATTTGTACTTTGCCAAATGTCGCACAAGTTGTACGAATCACAAAGGTTTTCAATTTGTTTTATGACAGAAACTTTTCTCGTGGCAGGGTTTCCACCGGTCTTATCTTTCTGGGAGAGTGGACAGTTAAAATCGCCACCAATTATTATACTCTTTAGGGCAAACTCCTGTAATTGGTGGTTTAGCTTTGTGAAGAAATTTACCTGTTGATTAGCGTCATTTGGCGCGTAAACATTAACAAGAACAATCGGAGTGTTGTCTCTTAGTAATTTCAAGATAACAAACCTCCCTTTTTGGTCAGAAATACACTTTTCTACCTTAAGATCTAAAGAGGGGTTAATCAGAATCATCACACCTTTACTATGGCTTGTTCCGTGGCTGAAAAACACCTTTCCTCCCCATTCATTTTCCCATGTGGATGTGCATAAATTAGTGCCGTAGCACTCCTGCAGGAATATGAAATCTTGTTTTTGTTTATGTAACCACCGAAAAAGCAAACGACGTTTAAGAGACTTGTTTAGACCTCTGACATTTAACGACAGGCATTTTAAATCAAGGGAATTAAAATCAACGATTTTTTCTGAAGGTGCGAGCAACAGGCGCGGGTGACGGAGAACGCAAAGCTTCCAAAGGTAATTTTTTGCGAGCAGTTTTTTCGGTAAATAAAGATTCAATTACGCAATCGCATAAGTAGGGAAACGATGAAAACACGAGTAGCAAGAATCTTATCGTATTATAAAGTACAAAATAAACATGAACATAAATAACACAGCAACTTACATACAGACCAAGCCTCACAAACATATCAAACTACAATGAAACCTTGATCGGTGTCCGGGAATAGCCAAAGCGGGTTCGAGGTTAAAATCTGGGCAGAAGCAACCATAAATTACTGTTGATGGAAATTAAGGGGTGGTGGGACGAAAATCGTGTGGAATGTTGGTAACATTGAAAGCTTCTTTGTTGATGTAGAGGGTTCGGTTGATAACTTTAGCGTCACATCCTTGTTCTTTTGCAACATACATGGCTTGAATCAAAATTTTTCTCTCTTCTTGGATCGCTCTTGCATAATCTTTCGTGATATAAGCATCTTTGTAGTGTCGGGAATGCTTTAGACGGTTTTTAACGGCCAAAACCGCGTCTCTGTCTTCCCTCACGACGAACCTTGCAATGATGGCGCGAGGGCGCGGCGAACTGTTGTTATCACTGTTTCGCGACGGTGGTTTTCCGACACGATGCACAGCATGAAATCTTATGTCTTGTGGGTCTTCTTTAGCTCATTTTCGATTATATTGTAGACTATATCAGAGCAATTTTCGTCAGCCTCTTCGGGGATGTTCATGAACCTTAAGTTTTCTCTCCTTGTGTAATCTTCTAGGGCAACGAGACTTTCTTGTGTTCTTTGTTGTGACGTTTTCAGTAGCGCAGTTTCAGCTTGTGATTTAGCAAGCTCCTCTTTTAATAATTTGATTTCCTGTGACTGGCGGTCGAGCATTTCTTGATGTGTCCTTTTTGAGTCTTTGTGAGTCTTGAAGTCTTCCTGGACATCTTCGATCGTGGCCCACGCATTCTCGAGGGATTTTTCGATCTCTTTGATTGTACATTTGACACCTTCCATTTCTTGCATGAGTTCGCATCTTAGGGTTGATACTTCAGTGTGCAGATTGTTAAAATTATCCTCCATTCTGCTTTCTATCGCGCTAAGTTTGTCTAAGATGACTTTTAAGGACAGAGGTGAATCTGTATCGACTTCGTTGTCCATCTCACCGCGATTTCGCTTCGGTGTAGGTTGAGAGTTCGAACTTGAGCTTGATGAGCGTTCTGCTCGTTTCGACATTCAGACACACGGTTAAGCTTTCATAAATAAGTCTCGTAAACTTCAAACTGCTGCCGAAGGTCCTCTGGATTAGTAAGAAGAACCCATGTAGGCTTTCCCGGCTAAGACATTACAGAGCGGGATAAACGTGTCTAGCAGCCATCTTACCCGCACCGCTGACCATGTGTCTTGCTTTCAGCTAAGTTGTTGAGTTTGCATGGAAAGGTTACAATTGAACTGCGACTTTGACGTAAAGTATTTATAATTAAGTTCTCAAACTCATTAATAATACATAAAGTGAGCAATGAATACCTGACATATTTTGGTTCAGCTGGATAAATCTTGATACTAATGAAACGCGAGATCAAGATGTTAATGGTTTCGATGTGTGTTCAAAACCTTTTTTGATCTGAGGTCAAACACTTGCAGTTTAATAAGTAGCAACTCATAATAAAATAACAGGGTAGGATTATTTATACAAATGTTCCAGCAGGGAATGTTTAACACAAACAAGCAGACGTTTCCTCTTTATTCTGACTCCTTGCATATTAACTGCATCTGAGAATGTTCGTGGACGAACGCTTACTTATGTTTTAAAAGCTGAATGAAAAACAAACATTTCACACTCAAGCCTGCTGTCAGTTTCACTGACGTTTTACTTTTCCCCGACGGTCACTCATGATTGTTATAATGTTAAAATGAAAACCAGTGCAAAGCAGCCCCTTGAACTTAACTCCCCTGAACAGAAGTAGTATATGCACTATTAAATGTGCTCTACCCATAATGTGTGATGACAACAGCCACTCGTCGTTTGTATCGCTTCATATTTTGTGTGAAGAAACAAAGAAGCGTTTGCTAAATTCAGTGCTCTCTATTCAGAACTTTCTTTTCAGACATTACGATCATGTCACAAACTCGGATTTCGTGCTTTATCAGGTGTTTCAAACAACTGTTTCTCGGTTTCGCCGATCATGAAAATCACCTAACCTCGTTTTTGACAGTGTCTTCAATATAGCTCGCCTCAGCAGATCATAATTCAGAAATTTATCAGCGAATAGTATGATATCGCTAAGACAGTAAACGTGTAAACCCAACTTTCTGTGTTTCACATTACTAACAGGATACACTGCTGGTGTGCTTTATATAGGGGTGTTAAACATTTTTTTTCTACATATATTTCTCATAAGTAAACATGCAAGAATGCTTCCTTGGTGTGTTTGATGTTTAAACGACCTTGAAATAGTGTCTCAAAAGGTCCTCCTTATTGATGTTGTTTTAATTTTTGGCAGGAATCAAGACATTCCAAGTTGTGGAGAGACATGGAAGAAACAGGCATCCTTAGTATGCAGCTTGTTGAACACGTATTTTCCCAGTATTGTCAGCAAGGCGTACCCAAGGAGGACATTTTAAATATGATGGAGCATTTCGGATTGCTAGTCAAGTTTGCGAGGTCTCCAAGTGATATACATTACTTTGTACCAGCGCAACTGAAGGCGCCACCTAAAGCCCTTCGAGAAATGGAAACCTCGTCGTCCGACCCATGCCCACTGTATCTTCACTTTTTGGAAGGTTTTGTTCCTCATGGCCTCTTCTTTCAGCTGGTGTCAAGGTGTTCTCGACGGTGCCCTGCTAATGGATTCACGCAGCCTCCCAGATTTTATGAGGGGGCGTCGACCTTCTTCCTTGAGAAAACTTTCCGCTACCAACTGACTCTTTTGTGCAAGAAAAGGTTCATCAAGATTATCTTGAAACACCAGAGAACACGAGACGAACAATTGTCTCTGACTGAAGAAGAAGAGGTAGCCAGTCTTGTGCGAACGTTTTTGGAAGATGAATTGGGCAATATGAGACAAGAGCTGCCCTGGTTGAACAATTTAAAGTATGAATTGTGTGTTGAATGTCCTTGCTGTCCGGAGGAGGAAACCAAGTGTGCCAACCACGGTCAAGTCTATTGTGCACATGAGGACTGCATGAGCCTTGTCAAGGTTATGTCTGGAGGGTGTTTAAGCTGCTGCTTCCAATGTTGTCAAACAGCGAATCTCCCCAGACTGGAAAAGTGGTTCTCGGTCAAAGGTGAGGACAATGTGTCGTATATGGTTAAATTAAGATGATCGATCTAAGGCCCTGTTTATACGTCGCATTTAATGACACGTATTTAATTGATGAATTTTTTTCGTCTGGGAGACGAAATTAAATGTCGGTTCATTTTAGACGTCGAATATAATTTCGATGTCGTTTTGTGACTGCATTGACTTTTGGCAGCGGAGAACTTCCAAAAACAACATGGCGGCGTTCAGAGAGGCAGTAATGCTAAAGATTGCTCTAGCGAGGCGAAGGCGTAGGAATTTGTCTTTTCAGATGGCAACGCTTGTAGCAGTAAGACGAAAATTCAGGCTTCGACTGCTAGCTTTGTTATGTTTATTACTGCAGCAAGTGGGAGAAGAAGAGGAACGTTTTCGTAGTGTCCGAAGGTGTGAGAGAAATGCTGGATGGTGGGAGATGGTGTGGTCAACTTATGACAATTCACGATTCAAGAAAACCTTTCGTGTGACACGCCAAACGTTTTGCTATATACTAGAGAATATCAGGCAGGATATCACAAAGGATCAGCTGACTGAAATGCCAATTTCTCCGGAGTGCAGATTAGCAATATGTCTTTATCGGCTTGGGAGGGGTGATTACCTGTACACAATAGCAGAATTGTTTGGCGTTGGGCTAGCAACTATCCATGTCATTGTTAAGGAAGTCTGCGAAGCAATCGTAAAAAACTTATGGAGGAAGGCAGTGACAAATCATTTCCCAACTTCTGAGCAGGATTTTACAGAAGCCATGGTAGACATGAACCAGCTTTGGCAATTTCCTTGGTGTTGGGGAGCGATCGACGGTTGCCACATCCCAATTCAGTGCCCTCCTGGTGGAGAGGAAGCTTGTAAAGAGTACCATAACTTTAAAAACTTTTTCTCTATTGTTATGATGGCCATTGTCGACGCTGCGGCAAGATTCATGTGGGTCAGCGTGGGTTTCCCTGGTAACTCACATGACTCAATTATTTTTCAGTCTACACAGCTATGGAGTGATATCACGGAAAAGAAAGTGATCCCTGAAATATCACAAAACATTCAAGGAACAGACATTTATCCCATGATTCTAGGGGATTCAGCTTTCCCTTTTCGTATTTGGTTGATGAAACCTTACTCCAATGCTGTTCTGAGTGCTGAACAGCACTATTTCAACTACCGCCTCAGCAGGGCAAGGATGGTAACAGAAAGGGCTTTCGGCCAGCTGAAGAGTCGATGGAGGGTTCTCTACCGTAAATCATCTTGTCAACCTGATACCGTTAAATGCATTGCATTAGCATGTGTTGTTCTTCACAATATCTGTGTAGACATGGGTGATTCACTACCATCACAGTTAGACTTAACAGAGGATCCAGCACAACATGGGAGAAGAAGCAGGAAGGAGGTCAGAGAACTGCTGATGATGAGAAACTGCACCATGAAGAAGGATAAATCACATCATGCAGAAGAGATAAGAAAAGCGCTTCTCAACAAATTTTGGGAAGAGAAAGAGGGGCAGTAATCTGTCAGCCCTAACTTTTCTGATCTTCAAAAAGAGCTAAAATGTAACAGCATATAACTAATCAACTGTTCAACCTGGAAATTGTTTTTGATTTACTATTAAATTTTTGATGTTTGTCAAGTAGGGATTTTCTATTGGCAAGGGAATTTGCTTGATATAGTTATTAAATAAAGGGAGCATTCTTAAATGAGGGGGTGGGACTCCCACCAAAAAGTATGCAACACATCGTGATAGTCAATATGCTGTTACACTTGTTGGACCACTGAATTAAGCCGTTTGAGTATAGGGCATTTTCAAAAAGTACCATAATACTCTTTTTTCCCTCCATAACTTTGCATAAGCAATGTTTTTAATATAAATTACAGTATCTTGCGAGAGTTTAAAGTCCCATGAGAAATTGAAAACAATGCTCATGCAACATTTTGGAAGGGCAAAAAAAATTATGATATTTTTGAAAGTTGAGTTTTCAATTTAGGGTGAAATAATATACAAACATTTTAAGCATATTACCCTGAAGTATATTATTAACAACCTCTATGAGGAATTGTACTACAGGACTTCTGAGTTAGGGTGATTATACTTTGATGAATAAATGTTGTGTGGTTTCACAAGAAAAAAAAAAGTCCAAAAGCAATGATAATAAAATCATGACAATTGGTATGGTGTGTCTGTTGTAGGTAACACCTATTCTTATATGTAAACGCGTTTGTAACCTAGGTTGAGTCAGAATTACCTTTGTCTCCTAACCCTAATTACTCACGATCATGAATTATTAGGGATAGCAAACAAAGGAAACTCCAGTTTAAGCTGAGAACGGATTTTACCTACAACATATCTACCATTTGACAAGGCCTTAAGAAACAAACATGGGTATGTTAACCAAACTTTATTGTAGCTTTATAACTATTTTAAGTTCTTTAAAATGTCAACTTTGCAACAGATGTTTGTTAATGAAACAAACTGAAACATATTGACAAAGACCTTCAATGTTGTTTAAGGAGTATTTACTCTTTTCAAAACCACTGTTTTGATGAGAAGCTTATTATCAAAATATGTCTAAACGAAGTAGAAAATGCAACAAAAATGGATCTTGCATGTTTTGTTCAACAGATTCTTAAACATGCAAATGTCAGAAAATCAGAGTCAATAAAAGTATTGAGTGAAACCATCAGCAGTCTCAGGGGGGTACATAATTCCTGTTTGAGTTTGGTTTCCTAGCACACCATTGTTGGAAAACATAGGTGTGCTATATGAACCATGATGTTGATAGTGTTGGAAGGGTTGCTGACCTGAACCCAACAGTATGTCCAAATACCTTTTCTCTTGTTCTCTTGCTAGTTTCATCTCCTCGTGAATGCCTTCCAAGAGCTGTTTAGTTGGGTCATTCTCAATTACAGATCTTATTAAATCTACAGCTGATGTAATTTGGTTTGATTTATGTTTTCTACCCTTCTTCTTAACTGGTACAAACATGCTCTTCTCAGGAGGCTCCTTTATACTACCTTCGACAGTACTGCAATCACTGCTCTCATGCTCAATGATTTCTTTGGCACTACTCTCATTGGCTGAAGGTTCACGAGCTTGCTCAGGCTGACATGAATCACGTGACTTTACTATAGGGTAGAGTAGGTCGAACCACTTTCCATATCCTTTCTCGTCAGTCAGCCTCTTCACTCCACTTGCTGTCTTTACGGTAAGACAGATCTTCTTGCATGTGGCTACACACCATTTAAACTTGGTTCTCATCTGCTCTACTGTGAACGGGAATGAATCTTCATATTGTTCGTTCAGTTTATTTAACACAGACTGATAAGCCTCAGTGTTGTATGCTTTCTTGGTGTTCGTGAAAACCAGCTTCCGAAGAATGTTCTCGTCATTGACAATTATGTTTACCATGTCAGTCACCTGGGTCTCCAACCACGTTGCTTTTCTACCACGCTTCTTCACTTTTACCGCGGTTTCCTCGGGGCTCTCGCTATCACCATCTTCAGGCTGCTTTCTGCGTTTTTTGTTTGGGACTTGTGGCTCCTTTTTCTCGCTGTCACTGCTTAAATATGAATCTTGATCATTCTGTTTCGATAGCGAAGATGTTTCATCTACGAAATTTGCCGAGATATATGCTTCTGGGCTACGAGGAGTGGATGTTCGTGTATAAATTCTTGCACAAGGAAGACAGTACCCAACTCGCTTTCCCGGCTCCCATCCCTCCGCCTCTTCATCCAGTTCAGCCACAGAACATTCGAAACGAACACATACAGGTTTGTCACATGAAATGCAACTGTATTTCGTTTTAGCATCGCATGACCAACAAGTCTGATTCAACGTTTTTCGGAAAAGGGCTCCTGCAGTCGCCATGTTTTCTATTTTCGCGGGACCACGCATCGTACGCATGCTATGCACGTGAAAACTGTGAGCGTGGGCTCAAAATTAGCCAGTGGAATAATTTATGTCGGCGAAAAATAATGTATGCATTTACTTTGATGCGACTGAAACGCGACGTATAAAAGTGACACGCATTTCAGACGTTTTATCCGTCTGGGGCACACGGATAAAACGTCTGGACGAATATAATTTAACAGGAGAAATTCGGTTCGTTTTATACGTCGCTTTACCGTCGAAGAAAATTGCTGGAATTAGATTCGTGTGAATTAAATTCGTCTCTAATGCGACGTATAAACAGGGCCTAAGTCAGTTTTGAAAATGGCTCAATGTCTGGTTGCCTTCATGAGCTGTAAATTATACAATCAAGACCTAAACGATTGGTTAAAGATACTAGTAAAAGAGTTATCTTTTCAGAACCCTAGCCAGAACAATTAAACCCAAAAATGGACGAATAAATGCGCACGTCCACTGTGAGTTGTCTATTTACGATAACAATTGCTGTCGGGTCTTCTCATTTTGTGAATAAGGTGAAAAATACTTTGAAAAGATGCGGATAGCTATTAAATCCAAGAAAGGGTATTCACACCCCCACTCAACAATTTTATAGGGAAAAAAAACCACGAAAGATACAGGTAAAATTGCTTGTTGATGTTGTGGAATAATGCTAATTTACTAACTGTATTATAACTGTGTCTTAATATCAACAAAATCATTTTAGAAGATTCCGTTAATTTGAAGTGGGTATTTGTACTGCCTAAAATTTCTTCCGTCATCAGCGCGCGCGCACATAAAACAAAATGCGATTTTTCTTTTTTGAGGTTAAGCTCGGCGGAGAAATTATTGGTCGACTTCTCCTTACAGAGCATGGTGTCTTATTATTATTTCATATTATATTAACCCTTTGTAGACTAATATGTGAGCGAGTTCCACCGAACTTCGTGACTTTTTGTTAAGAAAGTCAGCTGGAATCAATTTTTTGTGCATGCAGATGCCTAAATGGCCCCATTTTTTGGGTACTTTTATTTGTTTGGGCACCTTTAAGGCATTTTACTGTCACTTTGGTGCGCTATTTAAAGAAACATGCTGTCTAGTGTTTCATTGATAGAAGTAATGGCTTAGTTTTTTAATGCTGCTGTCACAAACAAGCAGCCCTAATATCGTGAAAAAAGTCTGATGACCCTCTCTTTCCATTTTATTTTCTAAATGTAATCCTGGGCTGGATGCAGCTACCTACCGTGCAAAGTTTCTAAAGAAAATTAATTACAGATTCTTGTCATCTACGCATGTATCAGTTTAGTGGAAGGGAAGCCTTCATTAATTGTTTAACTGATGATTTGTTTGAAGAGAGCCAGGCAACTACTAGTTTGAAGAGAGGGTTGTTACACTAAAGGAAAAGGGACGCAGAAGACACAGGTAAAGGCGTCTGAATCTCTGTTGTTTTTGTTGAAAAACACTTATTAAGGCTTTGATGTCAGTAAATACAGTACTCACAAACTTCTGAAAGCATGCATGTTTCATTTCGTTGTAAGACGTAGAAGAATTTTATTTGCATGCATGTGTTAGTTAAGCATATATGGGAAGTTCTTATTAGTTATTAGAGAGATTTAGCATCGCGTTTACGGCAAACGGCAAACGCCAGGCTGAAATTTTCTCTTTGATTAAAAACAATGAAGCTTTTTTGGTTTAAGCTTATCTCCACCCAGTCGGCGACAGCTATCGAGCAAACACGAAAAAGAGAGAAGTGAGTTCGAGAAACACAAGTTTATGCATTTTAGAACAAACAGCGGCTTGACGTTTCCCGTTGGGCGTTAGCCGTAAACGCGAAGCTAAATCTCTCTATTGATTTACAGGTACGTCAAGTGATGATTCGCCTGAGCAGACGCCAATATCTTGTAAATCCAAGACAGGGTTGTCACACCGCACTTATAAGAATTCCAAATGGAAAAAGCGTGTGGAAGATTCAGGTAAAAACGCCTAAATCTGTATTACTTTTTTCAGATAAAGTTATTGATTTTTTTTTGTGTCCTAATCAAGACAATCATTCAAGGAGATTCCATATTATTGCACTGCACATCCTTACTGCGGTAATTTCTTGCGTTCCTAAGGCGAGCGAGAGAATGGGGCATTTCTTAGTCCTTTTCTGGTAAAAGAACATAGTGACTTGTTGTTTTTATTCCACGCTTTTAAGAGGATACGACCCTTAACGATATCTCTTATTTTCAGTTTCAAAATATTCTCATGGATTAACTATTAAAATTTGTTATTTAGGCATTTCATTGGACTTCACCAAATAATGTTTTCGTTAGTGTCATACTTCGGCACCTTTAAGGCATTTTACTGTCACGTTGTTACGTTATTACAAGAGTAGTAAGTAATATCTCATTGATTGGAATAGCTTTTTTTAAGTAATGGTAGAATCTTTCTTAAGGCTAAGTTTTTTAATGCTGCTGTCACAAACAAGCAAAGTTGTTATATTCTGCATACAGCCCTAATAACGTACAAAAAAGTCTGATGACCCTCTCTTTCCATTTTATTTTCTTAATGTAATCCTGGGCTGGATGTAGCTAGCTACCGTACAAAGTTTCCAAGGAAAATTAATTACAGCTTCTTGATATGTACCCATGTATCAGTTTAGTGAAAGGGAAAACTTTATTAATTCTTTAATATAGTTACTTCAACTGATGATTTGTTTGAAGAGAGCCAGGCACCTACTATTTTCAAGAGAGGATTGTTACACAAAAGGAAAAGGGGCGTAGAAAACACAGGTAAAGGCGTCTCAATCTTTGTTGTTTTTGCGGAAAACCAGTCACTAAGGCTTTGATGTCAGTAAATACAGTGTGCAAAAACTTCTGACAGTATGCATAATTCATTTCTTTGTAAGATTTATAAGAGTTTTACTTACATGCATGTTTCAGGTAAGCATTACTTCTTGATTTACAGGTACGTCAAGTGATGATTCGCCTAAACAGACGCCAATATCTTGTAAATCCAAGACAGGGTTGTCACATCGCACTTATGAGAATTCCAAATGGAAAAAGCATGTTGAAGATTCAGGTCAAAACGCCTAAATCTGTATTACTTTTGTAAGATAAAATAACTGGTTTTTGTGTGTGTCCTAATTAAGACAATCATTCAAGGAGATTCCATTAACTTGCACTACGCACCCTCACTGCGGTAATTTCTTGCGTCGCTAACGCGAGTGAGAGAATGGGGCATTTCTTAGTCCTTTTCTGGTAAAAGAACATAGTGACTTGCTGTTTTTATTCCGCGTATTTTAAGAAAATACGACCCTTAGCGATATCTCTTATTTTCAGTTTTGAAATTAACTATTAAAATTTGTTATTTAGGTACTTCATTGGACTTCACCCTATGTTTTCGTTAGTGTCATACTTTGGCACCTTGAAGGCATTTTACTGTCACGTTGTTACGTTATTACAAGAGTAATAAGTAATATCTCATTGATTGGAATAGCTTTTTTTAAGTAATGGGAGACTCTTTCTTAAGGCTAAGTTTTTCAATGCTGATTCATTTGCGTCCTCCCTTCATTCATTCTTTCCTTTACTTCTTCCTCCCTTATTCCCTATCTCCCTTCCTTTCTCCCTTTCTTTCTTCCTTTTTCACTTGTTTCTTTCCTGTCTACCTTCTTTTCTTTTTTCCTTCCTTTGTTTGTTTCTTCCTGGTATTCTTTCTTTCTTCATTGACACTTAAATAAAGTGATTGATTTAGTTTGTTTCATTACCAAGATGCTGCGCGCATTGAAAGGGAATTCAATTTCCTCAAGAAACTATCAACACTTGCATTATTGTTTCTTCGATCAGTAGGTCCAAACATTGTGATAAAGGGAGCGAAATTAGATACACTGTATTAAACACCGACTTATGGTACAATTGAGCTGCATCCATGATATCATTTATAGATGCAGAGATTGCAGAGACAGATGAGCATGAAACACTGGGAAGAATGATGTTATCATTAATCTCACCCCCCCCCCCCCCCACTACCATCAGGACTAATTACTGATCATGAGTGCCTGTATAGTTGAGCTCGGGGATTTTTAGTTACCAAGTCCTGACATTAAACCTTGCTTTGTATGGTCAGACTAATATTTTAAGGATGCCTCTGTTAGTAATGGCAACTGTAGTAAGTTATATAAAAACTCGTCTAACTGATGTGTTATAACCACGTGGAGCTTCAGAACATTTAGAAAGACTAATAAGGTTTTTTCTTACTCTTCAGCGAAGCAAAATTTACGTGATGTCGAGCAACTGCAACGTTATCCTAGAAACGCCACCAGGATGACTGACGTATCAAGGAGGTTGGACGAGATTGCTTCAGACAAAGGTTTCACAGTTTCTGACAATGAGGGATCAGGAAATTGCATGTTTTACTCATTGTCAGAACAACTGGACCTTGTGAAGGGGATTCAGATATCTCATAACGCGTTGAGGCAGCACATTGTCCAGTATCTCGAGAAGAACCCTACACTGGTAAGTCGCTGAGGGCGAAGAAGCTTGGAAGATGTGGTGCTTTGTAACTGTATCCTCACATTCAGGAATCCAACGGTCAATTCATGACCACGATGTAACTGCAAAGGAAAATATTTTTTTGAAAAGCCATAGCTAGTCATCGCATGTGAGACGTTAGCTCAATTCATCAATTATATTGCGGAAATGATGAATTGGGAAGCATATTTTTTCCGAATACCGGACAACAATTGATCCTTTTGATGGTAGCTACTGTTAATTAAATTGGTGCACTAAGGTACAAGAAAAATTGGAGCAAAACCGAAGCATTGTCGAAACTTCAGTAACATTGAGGACATTTAATGTTCATTCTTACAGAGAGCAGTGAGATTGAACTTGTGACCATCTTAGGAACTAAGAGTTTTTGGAAAATCTTAAAAAAAAATAATGAAACCACGTAAATATTTTTATAGTTCCACCAACTTTAAGAAACTGGAAGAAAAGAAAACCAAATTCCTTTCTAGGCATCGCCTTCCTTCTATTGAGCTAACATCCGCCTTAACCAAATATGATGCTTATTCTTATTATTTTCTTGTCTTCAGTCAGATGGAACAAACTTGTTCAATTTTGTTCACGGGTCTCAGTCTTGATCTGATTACTTAACAAAGATGTCAGCAGATGGGACGTGGGGTGATCACGTGATTCTCCATGCTGTGGCAAACTGCTATGAAACATGCATTCATGTGATTAGCAGTCTGTCATCCAATCATGACGTAACCATCAGCCCAGAACAAAAACGTGATGTTGAAAACAGCAACCGGCTTGTGCTGGGGCACTTACACGAGCACCACTATGTCAGCCTTCAACCCAAACCAGGTAAATGAGCTTCACAGTTAAACTTAGAAATATGGGTACTGGCAAATACAAGCTAGTCGGTTTTACCTACGAGAAGATAACCGAGGCCAAACTAAACGATAAATTGGATAAATTTAATGCGAGCCAAACGCATATCTAGTTTTTGTTACTTGTATCATCTGCATAGAATTTCGATTAGTTTACACTGTAAAATATCTCGAGGGTTATTATTATTATTTTTTTTTTTGAGGCATTTCTACAAAAAGTTATAAATGCCAACTTTCAAAATGATTATAGAGTCAACTTCTGCTATAACAGAGGCCTTTAGAGCCACGATTTAGTGCGGTGCGTAATATTACCAATTCATCCTCGCAGAATATTCATTCCTGTCCACAATAAAAAGATGTCTGTAATGCAAAGGTGTTCGCAAGACAGAACTTAGCTGTATTTTATTACAGTTGAAGGGTTTGATACATGGTGAAAAGGGGTGTGAGTGATGGTTTTGCCACACAAATTCGACGCCCTCCAAAGGAGCTTTTTCTTTTACAGATTGTTGTTTACATTTTTAATCTTAATGTCTAAATGAGTAAACTAAGGCTATCACTTAATATGCTACGTAGAATCTGTTGGTAACTTTTGAAACAACGTAGTATTAATTTGCCAACACGACATCTTCTGAGGGTACTAAAAATTAACCAAAGTATCTGTCTTGCTAGTTGCGACTAAATAACAGTTTGAAAGCAGCTCGTATGTCGCTATCCCCAACCTCTCTAAACCCTCTATCAATCGCTCTTCCCAAAAAACACATGTACTGGCAAAGGAACCACAAGCGATCGAACAACTAAACATTCAGTGATTTTTCTACGTTCGTTATATGTACAATGAACAGTATGAACACGCACGTGATCACAGTCTAGAGTCCAGTCAGAGTGACTGGTCAATAAAGTTTTGTAAAGGGTTTTGGTGGGTAGCTGAAAACACAGGGAAATTTTTGCAGGAAAGTAAAACTTGTCCAATGAAAATCTGTCGACGCCCGTTGCAAGTGACTTCAACCAGGTTAGAAAAAGCTAGAATTTTGTTGTGGTGTAAAAAGAAAGGAAGCATTTGTCGAAAAGTGATGTCCATAGAAATCCTGTAATGGCGAGTAATCGATTACAAATCGCAGTGAAGCGGCTGGCGTGCTGTAATATTTTGGGGTCAGTAATTCTCATCGTGACATTAGTCACGCTACTCGCAAACGGCTCGTAGCGTATTTTTTTTTTCTTACCACATTTTGACGTTATCTGTGCGTTATCAGAGAACAGATGCACGTTAATTGCATAACTAACGACGCAGAGACGGTTGTCCGCTGTATTTATTGGCCGATCTTTACAGGGATTTTGATACATAGCAAATTACATGTGCTTCTCCTCACTGTTGTGAGGTTTATCAAGGAGTCATCGCTTTGCAGGGGTTTAGTAACAGACTTTAATTTTGTTGCTTGCTTCTTTCAAACAATAGCTGCTTTCAGTACTCTACGGTATTCTTATATTCAAATACTCAAGCACTCTGTTCTTTGTATTTGCAGTTAAAAATGGCAGTCCATCTCCTGATGAATTGGAGGAAGTATCAGTGAGCATTGGCGACACTTGGCGTGTGCTGGGACGTCGGCTGAAGTTTGAAAAAGCAAAGCTGGAAGAGTTTGACCATTGCAAATGGAGGTTAAGTGAAAAAGCATATGAAATGCTGATGGAGTGGAAACAAAAGGAAGGCTCAGATGCAACGTACCGAGTTCTACATGAAGCATTGTGTCACAAATTTGTAAATCGTACAGATTTAGCAGACAAAATTTGTCGTTAAGCTCAAGTTCAAGTTCTTGGAAAAGTCGCTGAAAAATAATTATGGTCTGCCACCCCTTGGATAATTTGTGTCCCACCGTTATTGCAAAAGGTTAGTCAGTGTTATCAACCATAATAATAGTAATAATTTCGTAAGATACCATAGGGGTGAATAATCACTAAGCAAATAGGAACGACTACCTGTTCCTTACTAAAGACTTGTCGAAAACATGAGGACAACAGTTTAAAACTGTAAATGCTTTGAACCCAAGAGTCACGCCAAGATTAGGTAAATTGTTATCATCTGCGTGCGTGTAATCCTGATCGAGAAAGCCTGTTTGAGATGACACTGATTGACGTTTGGACAACCTGAGCGGAAGTCATAACCAAGGTTAAGATTCTGATGATCACGTTTGTCATATCTCAAACTGTCCCTCTCACGACTACCCTCACCCAGTGGTGATCATAATTTACCAAATTATGAGTTCATTCATACTTTGAAGTGAGACATGAGTATAAACAGACATGAATGAAAAATAAATATGAATAAACGGAACAGAAACAGAGGAAAAATCACTAACATCAGCCTTGGGTTACTGTGACGTAGACTGTCATGCCATATAATTAATTCACTTTTCTTACAGTTCCAATTTAGTAAGATAGAGGGCCACAGATACCATTTAGTGCTGTTTAAATGAAGGACCTACTTACTCATTGCATACTGAGACTAAATTTCGAATCCTTTATAGTACTTAGCAAATGACCTGGCGGAGTCTCCTGGTAAGAGGACAGTCGTTGCCTTATCTAATTACTCACAAAGAAAGACCACTCTCACCCGAGCACAAATTAACAAGAACCGTTGCTTTCGGACATGTACAACATTGTAAACATGCCAAGTCCCCGTGAAAATGTTAAAAAAACACCTTTTCATTACTAGCTGCAAACTATTAACCTTTTGTTTATTTTTACCTCAACAGGAAACTAGCAAAGGTGTGTTTCCTCCACTGGTCACATCTCAGTTTCAATTGACAAGTTTTCCACTGTATTCTTTCAATTTAAATATGTCTAAGTAAATGTTTTCTTTCGCCGTTTCTTGATCTTTTTTCTTGGAATATTCTTTCAACTTTAAAGCAATAAATGACGAATGAGCCATCAATTAAGTTTTCTGCTTGTCCAATGATTTTAAACGTTGACTGCCAGCCGAGCAGCCGTGATGTTATTGCCTATGAAGATTGTAAAAATTTTTGTTGATCTCGATACGTTCTTTGTTGGTCAAATGACCGTCGGTCGTTTGTTAGTAAAATTACCTGGTCTGTCTTGTTGATGTCGTAATAAAGTTGCTGGTGATGTACAGCACCTTTTGGCGATTGTACCAGGGCCGTACCCAGGATTTCTTTTGTGGAGGGGGGGGGGGGGGGGGGTGGCAAACCCCGCACACCTATCTAAGGGGTCTCCTGTATACAGACAGGGTTTCTAGTTGGACGTTTTTGTTTTTACCCCTACACAGAAAGTTATTGCCTCTAAGACCTTTAAAGAAATCAAAACACACTGATGCTTTTTGTCTTAAATTTTCATGATTTTTTATAAAACACCTTGTTTAGCTCGAAATTGCCTCCAAGGTCTCCGCTACACAATGATGATTTATGTACCGTCTTAAACTCAAGCTATACTGTGAACAGCAGATCGTCAAAATCCGCTACAAATAATTAGGATTAGCACAGGGCTTTAAAATCCAATTTACGCTGAATTTACTAGCTTCTGAAAAAACCTACTCGTGTCAGCTAGATTTAAAAAGGCTAAAACATGCGCGAGGGAGTCGCTTAGGCTTGTCGTCAGTCTTTATTTTCAAAATTTTAAACCACAGGCTGCCCAAATTACAAAATCATTATTTCAAAGAAAACTTGTACTTGCCTTTGCCTCTAAAGATTTTCCAAAATAATTATTGGAATTCACATTGAAGGGAGATTTTTTCAGTCAATTAATCAATTTCTTGTGATTTTGGACCAATACAGCTACAAGAAAAAGCTCAGCAAACTCAAACACTATGTTAGCAAAACATAAAATTTCAGTTTTCCTGCCCCCTCTGCACCCCCCCCCCCCCTTCCCCCGCTATGTACGGCCCTGCGTACAGTGTTTTTTTTTTATAAGTTAGTGAACCAGCTTACCTGAGTGATTCGTTGATTGTAGTACGCACTGTAACTCATTAAGCAAAGGTGCAGTCGATGCATTTTCTATGGTTTGTTTGTTATTGGCCACCATCTGCTGACAGTCCACAATTCACGTAACTTCTGCTAAGGTGGTCGGAACTTCAGTCGAATGCGACCACAGATAGCCCTTGCAAGGACTAAATGCGGTCGGATCATCATAATTTATCTACATACATGCTTAGTTAGGAAATAATAATCGGTAATTTATTCTTCAACTTCACTCACTACATCAAACTAGAAATAATCAATGATTAGGGAGTGCGTTGGATGATCTCGATCCCAGGCTCTCTCTCCTTTGTCAAGTTGGAGATGATGTCATCCGCCCCTGCAAAACCCGCGGGGGATGCAAGATACGCATCCCAAGATCCATTTACTCATTCGTTGATCAATTGATTGCCCCATACAATCTAGACTCCAGACGCAATTAGGAGTGCATTCTTTCTACGTCGCCGCAACAAGTACATGAATATTTATCAATTAGATTACGAGCACGAAATATCTATCGCGTGATAGTTGATGAGGGCGAAGCCCAAGTCAACTATCACGCGATAGAAATTGAGAGCGAATAATCTAATTGTTTTATTATAAATCTACTAGTTATTCAAAACTTAACAACACGACAGGTTCACGTTTTTATTGAATAATGATACAAATAAGTCACGCCAGGCACTGCTCACTCTACTCACTATCTACAACAGAACAGATAGTGAGTAGCGTAGCCAATAAGAAAGCAGCATTCGTGATAGAAGGGCTAGTAAATTTATACTAAAAGCTGCGATATACACTTAGTTATGTCTACCTAGTATACAGTTAAACAGCCAGTTTGGTGATTGTTTATACTGTAGAAAATGAATTCGCTTATCGCATTTTACCTTTTCCCGGTTCTTTAGGTTACATTGAACTATAAATGTCTTATCACATGAAGTATCGCTGGGTAATTTACTGTTTTTTTTTTTTCTGTTTATGACGAGCCCCCGAACACAGCAAAACTCGTTAAAATATACAGGGTCACTACACTCTGAAACAAATGATAGGATATATTTAATTTATGCACCACCAGACGAAATGATTGTTATAAAGCATTTTATATATTGGAACGTTGTTATTGAAGAACAGTTGGTGTAGTGTTCAAGAAAAACCTGGTAGATGGGGCGCGCCCACGTCCATTTTCGCCATATTTTTCGGTGAGACGAAGCAGTTCCCACTGTTGGGATAACTTGTCCTTACACTATGTTTAATACAGTCAGTCGAAGTTTTTTTGAGCAGTTAGTTTTCCTTTTTTTTGTACTGCTAGTTGTAATCAGTTTATTTCCCTGAAAACGAGGGTTAACAATTTTTCCTGCATATCGTCAAAAAAGGGATCATGAATTTTATCACAGATTTTGTTCGAAAATAGATTGTTGAACGTTTTCCCTGATATTGTGACAGGTTTTTTTTTTAAACCTGTTCCTTTCCTAGAGAGCGACACAAAAAATAGGGAACTCAGAAAAGGTGAGCACACTTACGGGAGGAGGCGACGAGGCTAACATGTTTATTAATCCTTAATAAGCTTTCGAACAAAAAATCCCCCCCCCCCCCCCGGAAAAAAAATTATCTATCGATTCGATAAAATGCTTATGTTTTGCATGTGCACATGAAGCGGCCATTAAGTACTAAACTGATAAGTTCTGGCGCGAAATGTGAAATGGCGGCCTGTTTGAATAGCCTATCAGGGTCCGTGTTTAAATACACTCAATACAGGACATGTTTTCAGGAATGATTACTGAAAAGGCGGCCGCATTTTTAGAATAAATTGGAAATGATATTTTCTCCCTCAGCTCTCCCTCCTTTCCCATTGGTTTATTTGCATATTATCGTCGTTGGGTATATTATGAATCAATTATCACTGCTTTGCATTGTGCGCGTTCTTGTCGATTTAAGATTACATGGAGACAATAGCCCAATTTCGAGATATTAAAATTCAGCCTGAAACTGAATAAACATCACTGCGAGGCTCCGGGGAATAAACCCATATAAACTCTACAATTTGTTCCCCGGAGCCTCGCAGTGATGTTATTGTTTCAGACTGAATTTTAATATACAAAAAATTGGTCTGTTAACCTTCTAATTTGCCCCTGGCAGGGGTGGGGCCGGGGGCAGGCAAATTCCTGGGGGATGATTTTCAGGAATTTTTTTTTGTCCTGGACAGCATATCATTTAGCTATTGCCTTTCTTAATCGCCAAGTTGTTCAAGTGTTTTGACCCCATGCGGGTTTCGGAAGGAGGGTGTGGGGGAAGGGGAGGGAGGAGAGAGAGGGTCGATGACTATGAACATTCCTAACTTCTGCTAGAATTTATCAGGTAGCTTTTGGGTAACACATTTTAACAGTTTATTACTCACTTGACAATGACTGCACTTAAAGTGCCCCTAACCCTTCAATTTGTTTTCTTTTGGTAGATTTCCATTTCTGTGAAGAACTCATTTTCGAAAATTTTTTTCAGAAATACTGAATCCTTTTTTTTTAACGAGCGCTTAAAGTTACTGAAATTTTTAAATTTTTGCGCGCTTTAAGCCCCGCTGGACAAATTTTTGTCTCGTGGGCTCATTAGGAACGAGCCAATGAGAAGCGACACTTTCTTCGCTGTGACGTAAGAAAAGGCCTCGGAGCGTTATCAGAAGGAATCTTATGCATGCTGATTCCTTTCTCTACATTTCAAGAGTTGCTGCATCTAAAAACCACACATTTTCCGACCATTTTCTCTGTTTACAATTGAAGCATTACCGCGAATCTTCGGATATTTTTGCACGATGTCCTTTTCTTACGTCACGCTCCATATTTGGCCGAGTGGGGGACTAATGCGAACGATAGGTGAAAATATCGACAAGACTGCCTTCTCTTCTAGCGCTTGTAAAAACAAAAGGATTCAATATTTCTCAAAATTTTTTTCGAAAATGAGTTCTTGAAAGATATGGACATCTACCAAAAGAAAACAAATTGAAGGGTTAGGGGCACTTTAATATTTCCACGGAAACAAGTGTTTTGAAATGTGAGTAAGCACAGCTTATTCTTGGTACATCACCAAGATCACGGGGTCACAAACTCAACATGAAGAGTCTGATATCACTTGGGATCGACTTACAGCATGAAACAAAGACAGCAGGGAGAGAGCCTGGGATCGAGATCATCGAAAGCATATTCTTCCATTTAAAATTACTAGTTGTACAAATATATATACCAGAAAATATACAACAGCTGACTGGCTTTTGAAACAATACTAGTAATAAAAAAGCCACAATGACTCCTGAAAAGAAGATGGAGTGGATGTTATATTCGTGTACAGATATCTGTAACACGATAAAAATTTCGCGTGACAGAACATGCATGACTGCACAAGAATTTCCGTCTTCATTGTGGCGTAGACATTTCAACGAATTGTTAAAGGAAGAAGTGTTTACCTCGCAAGTTGATTATTCGATCGCCACGTTTTATATTGAGTTTCGCTTTTTAGTGGCAACAGCAACCGTTCAGCGACGTCTGAAGAAATTGGTAAGTACACGGGTAATCTTCAGCACATTTAATAGCTGTTTGCGTGAATCCGATCGACTTGAATGGCGCCGATTATGTTGTTGGGCTGGCTTCGCCTAGTTGTAACACGGGAAAATTTACCTTCTTTCACGCAGAAATGACGAAAAGATTGTGTTTGCAGCGTTTGTCTTTTCAGTTGCTCTCTCATTCGAGGAAGTTTTGATTGTTGGTCGAGTCTCAAAGTATCAAATGTCTCAGCAATGTTATTAGTGTGAACTAGATATTCCGAGGAATTGCCTCGCCAATTTAGTCGTCGGATTGTCAACATTTGAGTCCTTACTGCGCTTGTTATCATTTTGTTACTATCAGGCCCCTATTTAAAAATCAAAACGGGGGATGAGAAAAGCATTTAGACAATCGGAAATCTTGGCTGATATCCACACGCAATGCAAATTGATTTCTGTCTTGCGCAAGAGGTCAAGTTATTTATGATGTTCTATGATGTTATACGATTGTTTTGACTGTTTGTGTTTTTGGTCGTAGCCTTCTACAATTTTAAAACGTGCAAAGTGTAATTTGGATGTTCCATTTTTAACATGACTAAAGGGTTTGTTGGTGATGAATTTCAAGTCTCAGTGGGCAAGTCACGAAATTGATGAATTTTTCTGTCTGTCAGCCACAGATCACCCAAGTATAATAATTAAGAACGGTTTGCTGTAAGGACCGACTAAGCGTATACAAAATAGAAAAAACCGATTTTCCCAAACTTTGCCAGAATAAAGGGCTTGGTGAACTACTTCTAAAAATATAAGGTTCGTTTTGTTTAGGGCTTTATTTATTTTGGGGGAATTTTTTTTTAAGTTTACCCATGGAGGCGGGCTAAAATCACGCCGAAGTAGGCACTTTTGTAGAAGCTCCCTTTTATACAAGGAGCCTTTTCTAGAAAAGATTAACCCAACAGAAGGAACAATTTTATTTTCTTAGATGACTAGCGGCGTTAAAGTTAAATAAAACGTAAACATGAATTTTTGACCAAGTTTTTAAGTTGCGCCTTTTTACCGGTGATTATAACAAGCTAATTTTGGCTAAATTCAAGTACAAAAAAGCATTTTGGTACATCGCTTTGCCCCACGAAACTACACTCCGGGAAAACATAATAATTTCAACTAAACATTGATCGAATAAAAAATTGGGGTAAACTAAACAGCGAGTTCTCAGAGCGTTTTCAAGACATGTCACTTCAGCAATTAAGAGCGACCTTTGACCTTTTATATCGAGGGGAAATATAAACGAGTGCTCATAGACCTTGACTTTCCATTGCCGGAAGACGCTTATTTTTACTCTGCTGGCACATTTTGAGTAAAGGAAAACGACACATTTGAATTTGAAGTTATGTACTAGCTATGAAAGATAATTTGAAAAGCAAAATTAGCAATCAATTCGACTTTGCGTAAGCGGTTCCGATTTGTTTACCACGAAATTGCGATTTTAAAGCCTGTTTATAACACAAATACGGCATCCACTACAAGGTAAACCTCATTCTACTGAATGATTGATAAATCTTTCTTACCTTAGAGATCTTTTCTTGACTAAAAAAAGACATAGCCTGCATTCATTGCAAAATTATTAAGCCGCCCAATTGCTAAACGATTAACCAAATAAAGCCACAGGAATCCCACTGTATAAAATTGCACAATACCGGGACCGCACAGCTCTTTTTATTTATATAATAGTGATTCGTTTTGCACTGTACTGTCCATTAATAATGAACTACCTTTATATGACAAACGTTTCGACTTGTCAGGTCTCCGTGACATTTAGGAAAATGCGATAAAAATGGGAATGATATTGGCTAATTCCACATTTTTCCTTTCTTGTGATCTTACTACTTGCTGTCAATCCAACGAAGTCTTAAGTGAAAAAAGATACGGAAATAGAAATAAATTCCTTGCATCACAAACAAGTAATAATTATAATGAAACGATAAACTTCAAGCAAAACTATAGATAGGGATACGGCGACTGTCTCGGGTGAGTAGTAATATGAGGTTCTACAACTACCACACCCCTTTACAAGATCTCTTAACACGGAAAGGGACTCTGCTTTGCGCCTTGGGTGGAATCCGTCTGTAGACGCCCCCAAAAAGCCGTTAGCATGTATAGATGATATTCCCTTCTCCCCTGACACTGACGTCCCATGCCATGCCCATCCAATGGGAGCGGCACAGATCCTCTTATTTGAACGCCATCTGATACCAAATGTGTCCCAATGTCTCGGTCAAATAGTGAGCTCAAGGTGACTTTCGCTTTTCTCAAAAATGCCTTTGAAGGTAAAACAGTCAATTACTACAAGTACTTTACCTTGCTTTTTACCTTGGAAATTTTAACATATAGAAAATAGAATGCATTAATGTTTTATTCACCACCGCCCACATTTGTTGCCCCCCCCCCCCCCTCCCCCTCCGCCCCCGACCTGACTGAATTAATAAATTCAATTTCTCTTGTCACATACATTCGGTTCCTTGAAGGCCCGCAAATCTAATTTGTCACGTTCTCTTCATGTGAAAGAAACAAGGCTATCATGCTCGTCCGTACATCTTTTGTGGTTTTAGGCAAAAAATCCTTCTTCACGGACTTAAGTATTGATGATCAGGGAAACTTTTCGCTTTGTATATTTATAAAGCAACAAGAAAGGTTTTTGCCTTTACGTTTGCCGTAGCTTTGTTTCGTGACTTTTAAACAAGTTTTAATTAAATTAAATTATTTTAAGCGTTTCGTAAACGTATCGAAAACATCGCAATGTTTACTAACGTTTGCGGCCTTTTACCTCTGTTAAGGGGTTTTGGTTTAAAAATTACTCCTTAGAAGATGTTCAAGCTTCTGATCCGTGACGATTCTTGATATAAAAAACGCAAATCATATACAAATTTAACCCCGTTAGCTGAGTTAGAGGTTAATTGTAACTTTCAACGTTAAAAAAGAAAGAAAAGAAAAGAAAAAAAACTCTCTTTGTTTTGAGAGTAAATATTTTTAAATTAATTTATGTTGAGCATTCATATACACAGTACACACCACTAAAACACACGTGCCCGTGCCGATAACAACTTTGCTTCAGTCTAACATAGCGTCTCCAGTGTTGCAATAACGCAGATGCCCTTGCGTGGATTTGGTACACTTGACAAGGATTAAGCTTTTCACATCGGCTAAATTGTCCACACTTGAACCACATGTTCCCCCTACAATCTACCCATATTCACACACAGCCATATATAAGCACCACTCCGGTGGTCGTAGCCACCCACAGTAATCTCCACTGTACACTCAGCAAGTACCACGTGCAACGAACAAAAGAAGTAAGCTTTCGGGACACGGCGCTCTTTTCAATTTACGTGATCTTTAAGTAATTAAGATATTACATCTTAGTGTCCGAAAAGAAAAAAAGGCGTTTTGAATTGACGTGTCATAGTAATACCGAAATATGTAGGTACACATCTCAGTACGAAATGTACTCCTGGCATTCCTGTGGTTTCGTTAACTTGTTCTTTAGCTTGAGGCGTTCCGCGATCTCGGTCAATACACTTTTGCGATATAAAATGAACACAGACCGTGTTTTTTAGGCAGGAAAAGATCTCTAAGGTAAGAAAGATTTATTAATCATTAAGTAGAATGAGGTTTACCTTGTAGTTGATGCCGTATTTGTATTGTAAACAGGCTTTAAAATCGCAATTTCGTGGTAAACAAATCGGAACCGCCTACGCAAAGTCGAATTGAATTGCTAATTTTACTTTTCAAATTATCTTTCATAGCTAGTACATAACTTCAAATTCAAATGTGTAGTTTTCCTTTACTCAAAATGTGCAAGCAGAGTAAACATAAGCGTCTTCCGGCGAAGGAAAGTCAAGATTTATGAGCTCTCGTTTATATTTCCCCTCGATATAAAAGGTCAAAGGTCGCTCTTAATTGCCGAAGTGACATGTTTTGAAAACGCTCTGAGAACTCGCTGTTTAATTTACCCCAATTTTTTATTCGATCAATGTTTAGTTGAAATTATTATGTTTTCCCGGAGTGTAGTTTCGTGGGGCAAAGCGATGTACCAAAATGCTTTTTTTGTCCTTGAATTTAGCCAAAATTAGCTTATTATAATCACCGGTAAAAAGGCGCAACTTAAAAACTTGGTCAAAAATTCATGTTTACGTTTTATTTAACTTTAACGCCGCTAGTCATCTAAGAAAATAAAATTGTTCCTTCTGTTGGGTTAATCTTTTCTAGAAAAGGCTCCTTGTATAAAAGGGAGCTTCTACAAAAGTGCCTACTTCGGCGTGACTTTAGCCCGCCTCCATGGGTAACATTTAAAAAAAATTCCCCCAAAATAAATAAAGCTCTAAACAAAAGGAGACTTATATTTTTAGAGGTAGTTCACCAAGCCCTTTATTCTGGCAAAGTTTGGGGAAATCGGTTTTTTCTATTTTGTATACGCTTAGTCGGTCCTTACAGCAAACCGTTCTTAAGAGTGCCTAACTGTAACTTTCGAGAATCGCTGGCCAAGCTTGAAAAATCGAAACTCCTGATAATTTGCCTGAAGTTTACTTTTGGGGAACTATCTTCGAAAATATTATTTGAATGTTCTGGAAATTTAGAGTTTTCGAGAATTTTGGAGAAAACGAAATTACGGGTTTTGCCTCATTAATTATGCAAAAATCTTACTCAAAATAAGCCAAGTTCAATACGCTTGTGTTGGAACAGTACGCAACGCTACAAAACGAGGTTGGTTTTGAATAAGAGCATAACTCACCTTCTTTCTATCAATGGGATCTATGTAAACTTTTGTAGAACATAGCTCTTTGAAAAATTGACATTTTGAGGACTTCGCGATGAGGTGAAAATTGAGTAAGATTGAAGGTTTAAAATGCATCTTGATATGTCAGGTATCGACTCGAGAGGAACGTTGTGATAAAGTTTGGGTCTTCGTCTTTGATAATATGAAATAAAAAATCTGGGCAATCAATGCACGCGCTGACGAAAAGCAAAGTTAGCGAGGCTTCGTTAACAAATTGGCATAATTCGCAACTGTTGAGAAAAAGCTGTTGTGGCGACTCGGTGAAAACATTGACCCAGACTATCTTCAAATGGTCATTTTATCTCATATTGCATTTGTCTGTTTCTCTTTCTTGTTTAATAACGTGATAGAAAAGGTCTGGACAAAAAAAATGCACGCCATCGGGAAAGAAAATATTCGCCAAATTCTGGTGGGAAATTTGCATAATGCAAATCTCCCAATAAATCTTTCTGCAAAGGAATCTGATTGGGAAGGTTTCGCGAAGACACCCGAAACACTCCATATAAGAGGAGTTAAAACAACGTTTAATAATCCGATTTCAACAAATAATTGTCGAATTAAATTATAGTGTCAAACTGATACTCGCTATTGCGTTACCTGCGTCACGTCAATAGCTGTCGATATGTCTTAAAAAATGCCCACAAACACACATGCACAGATACACGCTTCAAAACCTGTGTGCCAATTTCCGTTTAACAAAATAGTAACTCAGTTTATACCTACAGTCCACATTGGCTGTAGGGCATGCATTTATCTTTGGACATCGAATGCCAACAAGAGAAACACGGGTATCTTAATGACACTGCATACACGCAATGTCTACTGCATACATCACAGGTAGCAGAAGCTCTATGAGCGTTCAAAAGAAATTCGTTTGACCTTTTTATTGTCATGTTGTAATTTGAGTGTCACGACGAGTGTTACGCAATGGCGTAAATTATAAGGGTTTGAATGGGAGTATACGAACGTGTTTTGGAATCGAAAATAAAAGGAATAAATTGAACAAAAATGGCTTACCTTGTCTCTCGATCTCTTGCAAGTGTTTGTGTGCCATATTTTGGCCATTTCAGTACGATTCCAGTGGATTTTTAAAATTTTGCTGGACATTTTCGTCGCTCTATATCCTGCTATATATATCTATCCCCAAAATCTTGGTCACTTCAGTCCCCTGTAGTTTACTTTCGAAGACTTGCGCCACTAAATCAACGCGGTTAGAATACAACGTTATATGCGCGGACAAAGGACTTCGGACCACGGACTGGGTATAAAAGAGGTACTAAGGTAAGTGTATAATAGGAGGACTACGTACTACGCACTAGTCTTTAAGGAGAACTGGAACTCTGAAAATCATATCTTTCTTGTATTCATTTTTAATAAGTTCAAGATGTATAAAATCAAGTTTCGGTAGTTGTTTTTGTCCCTTTATTGCTGTTTTTGAGAAACAAAAAATGCACTGGGAATAAAATAGTGAGGATCGACAGTGCAAACATAAAATCTTGCTTTATCTCAGCGAAACAGCTGAATTTTTAATACGCGCTGAAAAGAGCCCGGCATTTTAGATTTTTAGCATTCATCTCAGGGCTCGATTTGGTGAAAACTTGCTCTTGCAGTGCAGATTAAATGCGCAAAAGGATGTTTGATGATCATTGATCGTGATCAACCAATGAGCCCATGTGCACAATCATGTAGATGCCGTGCATGCATGCAGTAGACGTTGCGTGTATACAGTGTCACTAAGATACCCGTGTTTCTGTTGTTGACATTCGACAAAGGTAAATACATGCCCTACAGCCAATGTGGACTGTAGGGCATGCCGTCAGTCCGTAGTCCGTAGTCCATAGTCCTCCTATACCGTTAGTACTACCTCTTTTATACCCAGTTCGTGGTCCACAGTTCTTCGTCTGCGACTCACGTTTTATACTGACTGCGTTGTTAACGTTGCAATTTTTTTCTAAAAATACTATTGATACCGAAGTGACCAAGATTTTGGAGGTATAGATATGTATAGTAGGATACCGTATAGAGAAACGAAAACTTTCAGCGAACCTAAAACCCACTGGAATCGTACTGAAATGGGCAAAATATGGCACACAATCACTGGCAACATATCAAGGAGAAAAGGTCAGCCATTTTTGTTCAATACATGCCCTTTACTTTTCGACTCCAAAAGACGTTGGTAAATTCCAAGACAAACCCTTATAATTTACGCCATTGTGTAACACTCATCGTGACATGACAAGGTAGACACTGCGTGTACACAGTGTCACTGAAATACCCGTGTGTTTCTCTTGTTGACATTCAACAAAGATAAATGCAT